>NC_042970.1:55658763-55921263 GCF_901001165.1 Salmo trutta | reverse complement strand
TAATCAAAGGTAAGGGGATATTTAGAATGTTATTATCGATATTAGATGATGCTAATGCTAACGGTATAGCTTAGCTTAGCTTAGCATATAGCTTATTGTTGTTAGCATAGTACCCAGTTTATGCAAAATGTGATTTCCCAGTAAAGTTATTTTGAGATCTGGCCATTCGGTAGCAATTACGAGATGATAATATATTATTCTTTGAATGACAATATTATAATTTACCAATGTTTTCGAATAGTAATTCCGTGATTTGTAATGCTGGATTCACTGGGTGCATTCGAGCCGAAAAAAATTCTGAATTTCACCGCGACTGTAAATGCTGTTTTTGGATATAAATATGAACTTGATGGAACTAAAAATGCATGTATTGTATAACATAATGTCCTATGAGTGTCATCTGATGCAGATTGTCAAAGGTAAGTGCATAATTCTAGCTAGTTTTCTGTCTGTTGATGCCCTTCTTTGAATTGGCTAAACATTACACGCAGCTATTGTCAATGTACTCTCCTCACATAACCTAACTTTATGCATTCTCCGTAATGCCTCTGAAAATCGGACAGCGTGGTTAGATTTAGGAGATATATCTTTCAAATGGAGGAAAATAGTTGATTATTTGATTTTTTGAAATGATTACTCTTGCAGTTTTGAATTCCCCGCCATGGTCACATGACAATGAATCCCAATACCGGGATAAGATCGGGATAAGATCCTCAACAGGTTTAAGTCCCGCCCTCTTCAACATATATATCAACGAATTGGCGAGGGCACTAGAACAGTTTGCAGCACCCGGCTTCACCCTACTAGAAACTGAAGTCAAATGTCTACTGTTTGCTGATGATCTGGTGCTTCTGTCCCCAACCAAGGAGGGCCTTCCTCAGCATCTAGATCATCTGCACAGATTCTGTTCACAAACACAAACAGACCCACAGGACAGCAATACAATCTGACCCAAAGAAATCATGAGAAAACAAAAAGATAATTACTTGACACATTGGAAAGAATTAACCAAAAAAAATGAGCAAACTAGAATGCTATTTGGCCCTAGACAGAGAATACCCGACCACTGTGACTGACCTAAACTTAAGGAAAGCTTTTACTATGTACAGACTTAGTGAGCATAGTAGCCTTACTATTGATAAAATCCACCGTAGGCAGACCAGGCTCTCAAGAGAAGACAGGCTATGTGCACACTGCCCACAAAATGAGGTGGAAACTAAGCTGCACTTCCTAACCTCCTGCCAAATGTATGACCATATTAGAGACACATATTTCCCTCAGATTACACAGATCCACAAAGAATTCAAAAACAAACTCAATTTTGATAAACCTACTGGATGAAATACCACAGTGTGTCATCACAGCAGCAAGATGTGTGACCTGTTGCCACTATAAAAGGGCAACCAGTGAAGAACAAACACCATTGTAAATACAACCCATATTTACATTTATTTATTTTCCCTTTTGTACTTAACTATTTGCACATCCTTACAACACTGTATATAGACATAATATGACATTTTATTATTTTGGAACTTCTGTGAGTAATGTTTACTGTTCATTTTTATTGTTTATTTCACTTTTGTTTATTATCTACTTCACTTGCTTTGGCAATGTAAACATATGTTTCCCATGCCAACAAAGCCCTACAATTGAAATTAAATTGAGAGAGAGAGAGAGAGAGAGAGAAAGAGAGAGACGGGGGTGTGAGAGAGGGGGGAGTGAGAGAGAGCAAGAGAGAGGGGGGTGAGAGAGAGAGAGGAGAGAGTCTATTGAGCTTCTTACTGTCAGCTAAATGAGTGCCCATCAAGCAGCAGTCAAATGGAATTTGGTTCATGCCATACTTGCTGCAAGTCAACTAAAGCAACTTCAAATGGCTTGTGGAAAGGCCACTTATAGTCACATCAACATTTAGCTGGAAAGAATGAGGGAAAAGACAAGCTTTTCCTCAAGTTAAATGGTTTCAATAGACAAATCATCTCCGTAACTTTCTCTTACAAGTGCGGAAGTTAAAACAAAGCTAAAATATAAACCATAAAGATTTCTATCGGGGACGTATACTTGGAAATTGGCATACTTGGAAGTATACCTGGAAATAAAAATGTGTATATCGCTTTAACAAATACCTACAGGTACTACGGAATGCAGCATCAGCACTGTCTCTAAAGTACAAGAGGAGTATGTTGGAGTACTGAAAGGTTATGATGTCGTATGGTCTTGACACACTACTACACATATCACATACTAAAGATCTCTACCATCACTTCTCTGCAGATGGGGGCCTGTTAAAAAGTAGTGGACTATATAGGGAACAGGGTGCCATTTGGGACTCAACACTTGACTGTGGACATCCCCACTACCTCGTAATAAATTAGTCATGGCTCCACTGAATTATTCTTTCTGATGCCTCCACTGACCTATGCACATAAAAGATGATTGAACTGACTAACCCGGTGCTGGATTCTTGTTTTTCTCAAAACAGCATCTCATATCACCCTGAGTTGATCAAGCTGAGCCAAAATGTATTTGAAAATGTTTGCCTTTTTATGACATGAGAAAAATGTGTATAAATGGCGGCAATATGCAGAGGTGGATCAAAGAGGAGGGCTGCAAATGTGAGCGTAAGGGGACGTAAAGGATAAATAACTGTCATCGTATTCTTCTTTAGTGTGCAACACCATTTGAGGTGTGAACTTAGTCGGAGGAGTGAAAGTGGAGAAAGAGAAGGGTGAGGAAGAAAGGAGAGAGAGACAGTAAGAAACAGAGAAGAAAGTGATAAAGGATGAGAGGAGGAGAGTGGAGAGAAAGAGAAAGAGTGAGAAACAAGGCGAGGAAGAAAGAGGGGAAATGAGACAGGGTAGCCTGGTGTCATAGACTAGACCTAACATAGTAAAAGTCAATCTGGGATACCCATATTAGTATGATATGTTACGTTTAGTTATATAAGCCTCGAACACAGGCCCTGTGTGTAGTTAACTGACCCTCTCTGCCCATTCATCGCCATTTTACCTGTTGTTGTTGTCTTAGCTGATTAGCTGTTGTTGTCTTACCCGTTGTTGTCTTAGCTAACTCTCCCAATCAACACCTGTGATTGCTTTACGTCTCTCTCTAATGTCAATATGCCTTGTATACTGTTGTTTAGGGTAGTTATCATGGTTTTATTTTACTGCGGAGCCCCTAGCCACACTCAACATGCCTCAGATACCTCTTTTGTCCCACCTCCCACACATGTGGTGACCTCACCTAGCATAACTAGTGCCTCCAGAGATGCAATCTCTCTTATCGTCACTCAATGCGTAGGTTTACCTCCACTGTACTCGCACCCTGCCATACCTCAGTCTGTACATTATGCCCTGAATCTATTCTACCACGTCCAGAAATCTGCTCCTTTTATTCTCTGCCCCCAACGCACTAGATGACCAGTTTTGATAGCCGTTAGCCGTACCCTCATCCTACTCCTCCTCTGTTCCTCGGGTGATGTAGAGGTTAACCCAGGCCCTGTGAGTCCCCAGGCGCTCTCATTTGTTGACTGCTGTAACCGTAAAAGCCTTGGTTTCATGCATGTTAACCTCTCTAGGGTAGGGGGCAGTATTTGCACGGCCGGATAAAAAAACGTACCCAATTTAATCTGGTTATTACTACTTCCCAGAAACTAGAATATGCATATAAATGTTTGATTTGGATAGAAAACACCCTAACGTTTCTAAAACTGTTTGAATGGTGTCTGTGAGTATAACAGAACTCATATGGCAGGCAAAAACCTGAGAAGATTCCTTACTTGCCCTCTCTGACCATTTCTTGGCCTTCTACACTCTCTTTATTGAAAACTGAGGATCTCTGCTGTAACGTGACACTTCCTACGGCTCCCATAGGCTCTCAGAAGGCGGCAGAACGGTGAATGATGACTTTCCAGGCCATGGCTGAAAAAGAGTAGCGCATTTGGATAGTGGTCGATCAGAGAACAATGAGACTGGGGGCGCATGCACGAGCCGACACCATGTTTTAATTTTTTCGTCTTTGAACGAAAACAGGGTTTCCCGGTCGGAATATTATCGCTTTTTTACGAGAAAAATGGCATAAAAATTGATTTTAAACAGCTGTTGACATGCTTCGAAGTACGGTAATGGAATATTTAGATTTTTTTTGTCACGAAACGCATCGGGCGCGTCACCCTTCATCACCCTTTGGATAGTGTCTTGAACGCACGAACAAAACAGAGGATATTTGAACATAACTATGGATTATTTTGAACCAAACCAACATTTGTTATTGAAGTAGAAGCCCTGGGAGTGCATTCTGACGAAGAACAGCAAAGGTAATCCAATTTTTCTTATTGGTAAATAACGGTCACGTGCACGGCGCATTTCGTGACAAAAGATTTCTAAATATTTCATTACCGTACTTCGAAGCATGTCAACCGCTGTTTAAAATCAATTTTTATGCCATTTTTCTCGTAAAAAAGCGATAATATTCCGACCTGGAATCTGCAATTACGTAAACAGCCGAAAGAAAATACAGCACGGGGTCGAATCGGGCACGCGCCTAAGCCCTTTGTCCTCTGATCGGCCACTTGGCAAAGGCGATTATGTGTTTCAGCCTGAGGCTGCCTCGTCATCGTTCAGGTTTTTTCCCGGGCTCTGAGAGCCTATTGGAGCCGTAGGAAGTGTCACATTACAGCTAAGATCCTGACTCTTCAATAAACAGAAGCAAGAACAACAACACCTTGTCAGACAGGCCACTTCCTGAATGAAATCTTCTCAGGTTTTTGCCTGCCATAGGAGTTCTGTTATACTCACAGACACCATTCAAACAGTTTTAGAAACTTTAGGGTGTTTTCTATCCAAAGCCAATAATTATATGCATATTCTAGTTACTGGGCAGGAGTAGTAACCAGATTAAATCGGGTACGTTTTTTATCCGGCCGTGCAAATACTGCCCCCTATCCCCAACAGGTTAACGAGAGTCTTGTCTTTAAAATGGTGTAAAATCGTCATATGTTTGAGAAATTGAAGTAATAGCATTTCTAAGGTATTTGAATATCGCGCCACGGGATTCCACTGGCTGTTGAGTAGGTGGGACGCCACATACCCTAGAGAGGTTAACATCAGAAGCTTCCTCCCTAAGTTTGTTTTACTCACTGCTTTAGCACACTCTGCCAACCCTGATGTCCTTGCAGTGCCTGAATCCTGGCTTAGGAAGGTCACCAAGCATTCTGAGATTTCCATCCCCAACTCCAACATTTCCATCAAGATAGAACTGCCAAAGGGGGAGGAGTTGCAATCTACTACAGAGATAGCCTACAAAGTTCTGTCATACTTTCCAGTTTGAGCTTCTTATTTTAAAAATGAATCTCTCCAGAAATAAGTCTCTCACTGTTGCCGCCTGTTATAGACCCCCCTCAGCTCCCAGCTGTGCCCAGGACACCATATGTGAATTGATCTATCTTCAGAGTAGGTTCTGTTAGGTGACCTAAACTGGGATATGCTTAACACCCTGGCGGTCCTACAATCTAAGCTAGATGCCCTCAATCTCACACAAATTATCAAGGAACACACCAGGTACAACCCTAAATCTGTAAACATGGGCACCCTCATAGATATTATCCTGACCAACCTGCCCTCCAATTACACCTCTACTGTTTTCAATCAGGATCTCAGCGATCACTGCCTCATTGCCTGCATCTGTTATGGGTCCGCGGTCAAACGACCACCCCTCATCACTGTCAAACGCTCCCTAAAACACTTCTGCGAGCAGGCACGGGTAACCTGGAAGGAAATTGACCTCATCCCGTCAGTAGAGGATGCCTGGTTGTTCTTTAAGTAATTTCCTCACCATCTTAAATAAGCATGGCCCTTTCAAAAAATGTAGAACTAAGAAGAGATATAGCCCTTGGTTCACTCCAGACCTGACTGCCCTTGACCAGCACAAAAACATCCTGTGGTGTACTGCACTAGCATCGAATAGTCTCCGTGATATACAACTTTTCAGGGAAGTCAGGAACTACTACACACAGTCAGTTAGGAAAGCAAAGGCTAGATTTTTCAAACAGAAATTCGCATCCTGTAGCTCCAACTCCAAAAAGTTCTGGGACACTGTAAATTCAATGGAGAATAAAAGCACCTCCTCCCAGCTGTCCACTGCACTGAGGCTAGCAAACACTGTCACCACCGATAAATCCACGAAAATTGAGAATTTCAATAAGCATTTCTCTACGGCTGGCCATGCTTTCCTCCTGGCTACCCCAACCCTGGCCAACAACACTGCACCCCCCGCAGCGACTTGCCCAAGCCTCCCCAGCTTCTCCTTCACCCAAATCCAGATAGTAGATGTTCTGGAAGTGCTGCAAAACCTGGACCCGTAAACAAATCAGCTGGGCTATACAATCTGGACCCTCTCCTTCTAAAATTATCCACCGCCATTGTTGCAACCACTATTACTAGTCTGTTCAACCTCTCCTTCGTATTGTCCGAGATTCCTAAACATTGGAAAGCTGCCGCGGTCATCCCCCTCTTCAAATTGGGTGACACTCTAGACCAAAACTGTTACAGACCTATATCCATCCTGCCCTGCCTTTATAAAGTCTTCGAAAGTCAAGTAAACAAACAGATCACTGACCATTTCGAATCCCACTGTATCTTCTCCGCTGTGCAATCCGGTTTCCGAGCTGGTCATGGGTGCACCTCAGCCACTCTCAAGGTACTAAATGATATCATAACCGCCATTGATAAAAGACAGCACTGTGCAGCCGTCTTCATCGACCTGGCCAAGGCTTTCGACTCTGTCAATCACCGTATTCTTATTGGCAGACTCAACAGCCTTGGTTTCTCAAATGACTGCTTCGCCTGGTTCACCAACTACTTCTCAGATAGAGTTCAGTGTGTCAAATCGGAGGGCCTGTTGTCCAGACCTCTGGCAGTCTCTATGGGGGTACCACAGGGTTCAATCCTCAGGCCGACTCTTTCTCTGTATAAATCAATGATGTTGCTCTTGCGGCGGGTGATTCCTTGATCCACCTCTATGCAGACGACACCATTCTGTATACATCTCGCCCTTCTTTGGACACTGTGTTAACAAACCTCCAAACGAGCTTCAATGCCATACAACACTACTTCCGTGGCCTCCAACTGCTCTTAAACGCTAGTAAAACTAAATTCATGCTCTTCAACCGATTGCTGCCTGCACCCGCCCGCCCGACTAGCATCACTACTCTGGACGGTTCTGACTTAGAATATGTAGACAACTACAAATACCTAGGTGTCTGGCTAGACTGTAAACTCTCCTTCCAGACTCACATTAAGCATCCGTCATGACTGTCCTGATCAGGTCAGGTTACAGGAGACCACAATCCTACAGGGTCTCTCTCAACCCCCATGTAGAATGTAGATGTAAAAAATGAGGAGATGGAATATGAAAATGTATGTAATTTTTGTTTTATTATTAAAGGTTAACAGATTACGTTATTATGAAAACATTGTACCTTTAAGAGTTTTCCCAGTATATGCCTGATGTTTATACATTGTACGTTGTGTGGAAAATATCCAAATCAAAGAGAATGTTTTGGTAAAGATGAGATGTGAAGTTAGTGTCTAAAATTGGATTTGAATAAAATCTAGGCCTTGTCCCTTAACTTAGTACGCCCAGAGAACTGCCCTAAAGGCGGTTACGCCCACTTCTGAACCGAGGGTATAAGACATAAGACTGGAGAATTAACATAGCCTAAAAGAGACCCCAAGCTGCAGCTAAGGTCTAAATGGTCAACGAACCCCAAAACGCAACACAAAGTTTGAAGACAAAGAAATCTTTTCTACCCAAGCTACGGATGAGTAGCTGTGTCTAAGCGGGTGAATTCAAGCCGAACCACCTAGCCTCCACTCTTCATCGAATCGTGGTATCTACGCTATTTCATTCATACACTGTGAGCTCTGAGCTACAGAGCTGTCTGTCCTCAGACGACACCACAGAGAAAAGGGAAGAAATCAGACCACCAAGCCAAGAAGGACACTGACATCGTGAGGACAATCAGAGAGTTGCGTCGGAGCAGTGCACCCTTGAGAAGCCTAAACGAGCCACGCGGGACGCCCCTCTGAGATCTCCAACACGTAATTACATCATTATATTCTGACCCATACAAGCAGCAGTTCGGGGCAAGGCTAGGTTTAAATAAGCATAGCTGACAAATGAACCCAAATGTATATTTCTCTTGTGTACTTTCTTTGTTTCTCTCTCTTTGAAATCCCAATTTTGGGTAACACGCGCCATAGTGTGTTGGCCCGTTATACTAAGTCCTAATCAATAGCCTAGACTGTCTTTTGTGTATGTGTATTTTTATCATTATTTTAGCTTGCTAGTAAATAAATAATCAACTAAGATTGGTGTGGTAAACTCATTGGTGTAGCCCGGGTTCGTGCAGATTCCCGGATTATGCGAAGTTCAGACATGAGACTAGAGGTTGATTAATTTAGCAACTGTTGTAAAATCGATATTCTGATATTCTTTGAGTTAATTTGGGAAATAGAAACTCAATAAAACTAATTTTCCCATGGTGCCCCAGGTTAATGAGTTAATAATTGCTTGATTCATTGCTTGATTCATTTAAGCACGCAATTATAAACAGTTAATCATTCAATGAGCAACAGTCGTCACATTAACTAATACAACGTCACGACACATCTCTAATCCAAAATTAAATCTAGAATCGGCTTCCTATTTCGCAACAAAGCATCCTTCACTCACACTACCAAACATACCCTCGTAAAACTGACTATCCTACTGATCCTCGACTTCGGCGATGTCATTTACAAAATAGCCTCCAATACTCTACTCAGCAAACTGGATGCAGTCTACCACAGTGCCATCCGTTTTGTCACCAAAGCCCCATATACGACCCACCACTGCGACCTGTATGCTCTCGTCGCCAGACCCACTGGCTAAAGGTCATCTATAAGTCTTTGATAGGTAAAGCTCCGCCTTATCTCAGCTCACTGGTTATCATAACAGCACGCGCTCCAGCAGGTATATCTCACTGGTCATCCCCAAAGCCAACACCTACTTTGGCCACCTTTCCTTCTAGTTCTCTGCTGCCAATGACTGGAACGAATTGCAAAACTCCCTGAAGTTGGAGACTTATATCTCCCTGACTAACTTTAAGCATCAGCTATCTGAGCAGCTTACCAATCGCTGCAGCTGTACACAGCCCATCTGTAAATAGCCCATCCAACTACCTACCTCATCCCCATATTGTTTTTATTTACTTTTTTGGCTCTTTTGCACACCAGTACCCGCACATCATCATCTGCACATCTATTACTCCAGTGTTAATTTGCTAAATTGTAATTACTTCACTACTATTGGCCTATTTATTGCCTTACCACCTTACTCCATTTGCACACACTGTACACATGTTTTTCTATTGTGTTATTGACTGTACTTTTGTTTATCCCATGTGTAACTCTGTGTTGTTGTTTTTTGTCACACTGCTATGCTCTATCTTGGCCAGGTCGCAGTTGTAAATGAGAACTTTTCTCAACTGACCTACCGGGTTAAATAAAGGAGAAATAAAAAAATCTTTAAAAAAATAAGACAGAAGGTTACTTAAAACCTCTCTGGCGCAGGTGGGACGAATTCGTCCCACCTACGTAACAGCCACCTGAATTCAGTGGCGCGATTTTTGAATCGTTTGAAATACTATTACTTCAATTTCTCAAACATATGACTATTTTACAGCTATTTAAAGACAAGACTCTCCTTAATCTAACCACACTGTCCGATTTCAAAAAGGCTTTAGAACGAAAGCAAAACATTAGATTATGTCAGGAGAGTGCCCAGCCAGAAATAATCAGACACCCATTTTTCAAGCTAGCATATAATGTCACAAAAACCCAAACCACAGCTAAATGCAGCACTAACCTTTTATGATCTTCATCAGATGACACACCTAGGACATTATGTTATACAATACATGCATGTCTGTTCAATCAAGTTCATATTTATATCAAAAAACAGCTTTTTACATTAGCATGTGACGTTCAGAAAAAGCATACCCCCGCAAACTTCCGGGGAATTTACTAACAGTTTGCTAAATTACTCACGATAAACGTTCACAAAAAGCATAACAATTATTTTAAGAATTATAGATACATTACTCCTCTATGCACTCGATATGTCCGATTTTAAAATAGCTTTTCGGATGAAGCACATTTTGCAATATTCTAAGTACATAGCCCAGCCATCACGGGCTAGCTATTTAGACACCCACCCAGTTCAGCCTTCACCAAAATCACATTTCCTATAAGAAAAATGTTCTTACCTTTCCTGTTCTTCGTCAGAATGCACTCCCAGGACTTCTCCTTCAATAACAAATGTAGGTTTGGTCCCAAATAATCCATCGTTATATCCAAACAGCGACGTTTTGTTCGTGAGTTCTAGACACTATCAGAATGCTACATCACGGTCACGAGCATGGCGCATGTCGTGACAAAAAATGTCTAAATATTCCATTACAGTACTTCGAAGCATGTCAACCGCTGTTTAAAACCAATTTTTATGCCATTTATCTCGTAGAAAAGCGATAATATTCCGACCGGGAATCTGCAATGAGCCTAAACAGCCGAATGAAATTTCTCCACGGGGGCGAATCATGCACGCGCCTCATTCAATGGTCCTCTGATCGGCCACTTGGAAAAGGCGATAATCTGTTTCAGCCAGAGGCCGCCTCATCATCGTTCAGGTTTTTCCCGGGCTCTGAGAGCCTATTGGAGCCCTAGGAATTGTCACGTTACAGCTAAGATCCTTACTCTTCAATAAACAGATGCAAGACGCACGACTCCTTGTCAGACAGGCCACTTCCTGCATGAAACCTTGTCAGGTTTTTGCCTGCCATAGGAGTTCTGTTATACTCACAGACACCATTCAAACAGTTTTAGAAACTTTAGGGTGTTTTCTATCCAAACCTGAACAATAATATGCATATTCTAGCTTCTGAGTTGGTGTAGGAGGCAGTTAAAAATGGGCACATATTTTTTCCAAAATTCTCAATACTGCCCCCTATCCCAAACAGGAGTGACTGCCCCTAAAAAACAACTGATCCCTTTAAAAATGGCCTGTGTGGCACCAATATGAGTCAGCAACATATATTCTTGACTACAAAGTGTAAATAGGATAATTTTGGTCATAAAGTCAGTCTCATCTAAAATGGAGTTTGTAACCCGAATGTGTCAGAATGAATAAATTAAGGTTGGGTTTGGATTACAATTATGTCAACAATTCATGCTCCCCTTTGCCAAGCTCGACGTGCAAATAAGTTCCTTCATTGAATGGGGCTCCGTTGTTTCATCGCCCCCAACACATTCAAAGGATCACGGCCGTTTGAGACTGAAAATCCCTATCTGAATTGACCATGAATTGACCACGGAGCTTTACCTATCAAAGACTTATAGATGACCTGGAGCCAGTGGGTCTGGCGACGAATATCTGGCTCCGGTTCGGCAACGCATGCTTCCAGAAGGATGCACAAACAACTGTGGTTTACATGCACTGCTAGTTAGCTAGCTAATGTTAGCCTACAAGTCGGATTTGCAAATTAGTTCGTAGCTCATACAAGTGTATTATGTAATGGATAACGGATGCAGCTATGGTGGTAGCTTACTCATGTCTGAGTCTGACTAATACAGTGAACTAGGAGCAACAAACCGTAACATCGTCACTGGGCTGAACCTAATCTAATCTGGAGCTGCAGTCAGTCTCTCTAAAGCATAGAATTAGCTTGACCCGTGTTACTGCCCTGATGACACAGACCGCTTCATCAACAACAGTAATGTGTGTTATGCGAAAGGTTTTGCTAAACTAGTAGGTTAATTACCCAGCCAAGCAGATACAAGTAGTAGGGTTATTTTGGTTGTAGTAGGGTTATTTTGGTTGTAAAGTGCATTATCAAAACACTTTGTCCTTTTTTATATCAAATTGCTATTTACCACTTGGCTGTCAATTGTATGACTCTGTCACAGGCCCTCCCAGTCAATACCACCTCTTAAGATGAGGAAGTACATTGTTTATGATGATTGACTTCTGCATTTGTTCGAGAGATGTCCATTTTGCAGCCGAACATGGAACATAGAGAATGCCAGCAAGGGGACCCTCAGCATCACGCAGACATGCCCTCGCTGTGAGCATTCCTATAAATAGAACAGGGATGACACTTGAATCAGGTTGGTGACATTTGACCTGGTCAAAGGTCAAAACAATTTTGAGTTTTGTCGCAATTCACCTTCATAACCTCCCCTGGTGGAACCAGCCTGATCGCTCCATTTACCATTCTATTTCACTTCAAATATTATGACATCCGAAGTGAAACAAAAAGGTGAATGCAGCAATCAGGTTGTTTCCACCATGCTAATCATAACCACCATTGAGAATGTAATCAGTGCTCCGTGTGTGTGTTTGTACGTGACCAACCAGTATCTTTGATGAGGGGCCAGGAGCTGATCTGCGCTGTCATGGCCATAAATAGGGCGCTGGCAAAGACCTTACCTTCAGCCTCACCTCTTGCCTGCTCACCAATGGTTGTTGATGGGGAGACCAGAATTAGGTAGGTTTAGTCTGACCTGTTCAAACTTCAACATAGTATAAGTTTGTTTTTTCAGATATCACCTATCCTCACTACCTAATGTTAGCAGAACAGTGACTATGTGTAACAGAACAGTGACTATGTGTTCATGTGTTCACAGAAACATGTATGAAGCCAGCACATGGAGACTTGCAAGATGATGTGATGAAGTCCAGACTGACAGACGCGCTTGTATTCTGACGACTCAATTCGGAGAGAGACCTGGCACTGAATAACAATTTTACTAGACAACATTTACTTGTAATGTCTTATAAATTATTGAATTGAATGGTACCAGTCAAAATGGGAAGGAGAAACCCTGTGTAACTCCTGTTAATATGTGAACAGTTTGCTTCAAACTGCCCCAACCCTCTGACTCATAGTAGTGTCATGATTCTCATGTTATCATTAAAATCAGGACACAAACTAATACAGCTGACTAATAAAGCGTTGCATTATCATAACAGGTCCAGAACCCCCGTCCTCCGCGTAGGGCTCTCTCTTGTTTTATATCCGCACTGCCTTGGCACCTCAGAATTCCCCTGGCTGATGCCAGTGTCTTTGAACACCTGAGCTGCCAGCAGAGACAGACCCTCCCTGGCACGCACACAAATGAGCGTGCGCACACACACACACACACACACACACACACACACACACACACACACACAAACACACACACACACACACACACGAGGGCCCAGGAGGAGTGCATGATGAGGAGAGACAGATGGTGCTGATGGCTCCTGTTCTCAGCGCAACATCCAATCAAAAACAGCCAACACCACACCAAACACATCTCTCTGCTAACTATCTAACCAAACACCCACTTAGCCCAGTTTGACTTTCACCATCTACCTTTAGTCTAACGTAGAAGCACTGGATGTTCTGCGTTTTTTTAAATAATGTTTATTTATTATGAAATTATGAAAAATATTAACATTCCACCCATGAGGCCACTAGGTCATTTGACTGTAGGAAAGTCTACTAGATTAATTCCTATCAATACATAACTGGAAGAACCTATTCACCTTATTTGCCAGCTCTAAATCACTTGATAATTAAAATCACCCTTTTGCGTAACATAACTATCCAATTCCTACAGATTTCTTCAAAAGAAGGGGTAGTAGGGGCAGTTATGGACTGAGACATTGTGACCGCTGATCCGTATAGACTAGTGGCTGAGAGGGCCACTTGTGCAGGTCATTAATCAGAACTATCAGCTAATCTACTCTCAAACACCAAGGACGCTAATCAAACACCAAGGGTGAGACCAGTGGACACAGCAGCCAGCCTGGATTTGTGTAGCCTCCAGTCCAGCCGAGGTGCACGGATTCAGGCATGATACACTACAAAGGCCCTTGGCTATAAGCCTGAAGGCCCGAGCCAAGAAGCCAGGTGCAGGAACAACTCAAGGTTAGGCGGAGTCTCCTCACTTCCAGATGCATCACAGTGGTGATTCGATGCCAGCTTCTGCTAGGCAGCGCCAGTTCGCCCCGTTCCACACACATATGGGCAGTGAGCGGGAATCAAAGCCCCACATTAGTGGGTAAATATCAGCATTAAAGGTTTGTTTGGATAGGCAAACCACCCGGGGCAGGAACAGTCACGGGCTGAATTTAGACAGGAGGGGAGGAGTCCTCCCTTTCTGAGAAGAGAAGTGATAGAACAAAATATATAGTATATTTCAGATTATTTACAGTGCCCGACCATCTGTGAAGCAAGCCTTGTTTTCCACTCCCTTAACCAATATGTTCTCTTTGTTTATGTTCAAGACAATGTTAGCGTGCATAAGTAAGTGGGAGAAGGGGGAGACAGTGTAACATAACACTGCTGCTGCTGATGGTGGCTGAAATAGTGAGGGGTGGCTGCTCAGATAATGACTGGAGGACCACAGGGGAGTTCTGACCGACTGCTAATAGGCTGGTATTATTGTAGCCTAGCATTAACCTAGCCAGTAGCCTAGCTGTTAGCCGCTAGCTTTTATCTGCTAGCTTTTAGCCACTAGCAGGTAAGCCGTTAGTATGTCAGCCATACCTTTGACGATGAGCTCAGCGTAGTTGGAAACCCCGGAGCCGCCATCGGAGCGGATGACGCAGCGGTAGCGGCTGGTGCTCCTCTGGGACGTGTCCCCGACACTGACGGTGGCTGAGAAACGTCGGTGGTTCACCACCCGCGTCACCATGAGGGCTGTATCTTTACCGTTCCACTGCTGCAGAGAGACAGCCAGACAGACACTTGCTTACTAACAAGTGTACACAGTATTTCTCACATTGTTATGGTAAAAAAAAGGATGGTCATTCAAAACTGATAACCAAAGAAACTCACAGTATGGTTAATGTTTGTCAGATACCCTGCAACTTTTTCAGATACATTTCTGTGACTTTCCATTTCACAGCACTTTTCCTTGCGGTATCATAACAATCTATATAACAATCTATAACAATCTCCCAAACATTAATTTATTCTATCATGTCCTTAAGCCTTTTTTATGCCCTGGGTACTACTTTCCATTACAAATGCCATTACTACAAGACACAAACATTTGCTAGTGAAGTACTGTGATGGCTGATAGAGAGGCAGTAGTCCATATTAAAACAACACTTTCTACTCAGGGCACAGATTGTATGGATATCCCCATAGAGGTTATACCATTACAGTGTGTGTGCAAGTACAGCAAGGAACTGGAAAATACTGTAAGTGTCCTTTCACAAGGGTAAAGTCACTCATAACACTGTAACAGAGATCAAATAAAATGCCCTGTGTATTCTACATCACTGATGAGGCCTACACAGGCCAAACCCTTGACGACGCTTGTCCAACTGTGAGCCGCCCTATGGGACAGCCATATTTGTCTAGCCCCATCACTCAGGCAGGGCTGCCGTCTGTTATTTTTCAAATTAATGATTGTAGCGTTAAAGTGAGAGGGACAAGCTGGATGACAACTATAGTGGAACGAACGGGAGGGACTCACCTGTAGCCACAGTTGGTCGTGTTGGGACCACTTCCCCCCAGCAGTACACTGGAAGGTGGCGTTCTGGCCCACGTTCACCTCCACATTCTGCAGCCGCAGGAAGTGCGGTGCTTTCCCTACAAGGGGCAGGAAACTGTGTCATATACTCAAATTATATTTTGAGTGTTGCCACGGGGCCATAAAAGCAGCATCGCGAATTGCTCCTGTACATTTTTGTAAATATTAGTCATATTTAGTTGTTTTTATATACAGTGAGGGAAAAAAGTATTTGATCCCCTGCTGATTTTGTACGTTTGCCCACTGACAAAGCAATGATCAGTCTATAATTTTAATGGTAGGTTTATTTGAACAGTGAGAGACAGAATAGCCTCTCTAGGGTATGTGGGACGAACTCGTCCCACCTACGTAACAGCCACTGAAATCCAGTGGCGCGATTTTTGAATCGTTAGAAATACTATTACTTCAATTTCTCAAACATATGACTATTTTACAGCTATTTAAAGACAAGAATCTCGTTAATCTAACCCCACTGTCCGATTTCAAAAAGGCTTTACAACGAAAGCAAAACATTAGATTATGTCAGCAGAGTGCCCAGCCAGAAAAAATCAGACACCCATTTTTCAAGCTAGCATATCATGTCACATAAACCCAAACCACAGCTAAATGCAGCACTAACCTTTTATGATCTTCATCAGATGACACACCTAGGACATTGTGTTATACAATACATGCATGTCTGTTCAATCAAGTTCATATTTATATCAAAAAACAGCTTTTTACATTAGCATGTGACGTTCAGAAAAAGCATAACCCCCGCAAACTTCCGGGGAATTTACTAACAGTTTGCTAAATTACTCACGGTAAACGTTCACAAAAAGCATAACAATTATTTTAAGAATTATAGATACATTACTCCTCTATGCACTCGATATGTCCGATTTTAAAATAGCTTTTCGGATGAAGCACATTTTGCAATAATCTAAGTACATAGCCCGGCATCACAGGGCTAGCTATTTAGATACCCACCCAGGTCAGCCTCCACCAAAATCACATTTCCTATAAGAAAAATGTTCTTACCTTGCTTGTTCTTCGTCAGAATACACTGCCAGGACTTCTACTTCAATAACAAATGTTGGTTTGGTCCCAAATAATCCATCGTTATATCCAAACAGCGACGTTTTGTTCGTGAGTTCTAGACACTATCAGAATGCTTCTTCACGGTCGCGCATGGCGCATTGGCGTGTCAAAAATGTCTAAATATTCCATTACCGTACTTAGAAGCATGTCAACCGCTGTTTAAAACCAATTTTTATGCCATTTATCTCGTAGATAAGTGATAATATTCCGACCGGGAATATGCATTGAGCCTAAACAGCCGAATAAAATTTCTCCTCAGGAGCGAATTGTGCACGCGCCTCATTCAAAGGTCCTCTGAGCAGCCACTTACAAAAGGTGATAATATGTTTCAGCCTGAGGCTCCCTCGTAAACCTTCAGTTATTTCCCGGGCTCTGAGAGCCTATTGGAGCCCTGGGAATTGTCACGTTACAGCTAAGATCCTTACTCTTCAATAAAAAGATGCAAGACGCACGACTCCTTGTCAGACAGGGTACTTCCTGCTTGAAACCTTGTCAGGTTTTTGCCTGCCATAGGAGTTCTGTTATACTCACAGACACCATTCAAACAGTTTTAGAAAATTCAGAGTGTTTTCTATCCAAACCTGAACAATAATATGCATATTCTAGCTTCTGAGTTGGTGTAGGAGGCAGTTAAAAATGGGAACATATTTTTTCCAAAATTCTCAACAATCCCCTAGCCCGTAGAGGATAGCAACAAAAAAATCCTGAAAAACGCATGTCAAAAATGTTATAAAATTATTTGCATTTTAATGAGGGAAATAGGTATTTCACCCTCGGCAAAACATGACTTAGTACTTGGTGGCAAAACCTTTGTTGGCAATCACAGAGGTCAGACATTTCTTGTAGTTGGCCACCAGGTTTGCACACATCTCAGGACTGGCTAGGCCACTCCAGGACCTTAATGTGCTTTTTCTTGAGCCACTCCTTTGTTGCCTTGGCAGTGTGTTTTGGGTCATTGTCATACTAGAATACCCATCCACGACCCATTTTCAATGCCCTGGCTGAGGGAAGGAGGTTCTCACCCAAGATTTGACGGTACATGTCCCCGTCCATCGTCCCTTTGATGCGGTGAAGTTGTCCTGTCCCCTTAGCAGAAAAACACCCCCCACAGCATAATGTTTCCACCTCCATGTTTGACGGTGGGGATGGTGTTCTTGGGGTCATAGGAAGCATTCCTCCTCCTCCAAACACGGCGAGTTGAGTTGATGCCAAAGAGCTCCATTTTGGTCTCATCTGACCACAGCACTTTCACCCGGTTGTCCTCTGAATCATTCAGATGTTCATTGGAAAACTTCAGACGGGCATGTATATGTGCTTTCTTGAGCAGGGGGACCTTGCCGGTGCTGCAGGATTTCAGTCCTTCACGGCGTAGTATGTTACCAATTGTTTTCTTGGTGACTATGGTCCCAGCTGCCTTGAGATCATTGACAAGATCCTCCTGTGTAGTTATGGGCTGATTCCTCACCGTTCTCATGATCATTGCAACTCCACGAGGTGAGATCTTGCATGGAGCCCCACGCCGAGGGAGATTGACAGTTCTTTTGTGTTTCTTCCATTTGCGAATAATCGCACCAACTGTTGTCACCTTCTCACCAAGCTGCTTGGCGATGGTCTTGTAGCCCATTCCAGCCTTGTGTAGGTCTACAATCTTGGCCCTGACATCCTTGGAGAGCTCTTTGGTCTTGGCCATGGTGGAGAGTTTGGAATCTGATTGATTGATTGCTTCTGTGGACAGGTGTCTTTTATACAGGTAACAAACTGAGATTAGGAGCACTCCCTTTAAGAGTGTGCTCCTAATCTCAGCTCGTTACCTGTATAAAAGACACCTGGGAGCCAGAAACCTTTCTGATTGAGAGGGGGTCAAATACTTATTTCCTTCATTAAAATGCAAATCAATTTATAACATTTTTGACATGCGTCTTTTTTCTGGATTTTTTTGTAATTCTGTCTCTCACTGTTCAAATAAACCTACCATTAAAATTATAGACTGATCATTTCTTTGTCAGTGGGCAAACGTACAAAATCAACATGGGATCAAATACTTTTTTCCCTCACTGTATATACACAGTACCAGTCAAAGGTTTGGACACACCTACTCACACCTATTCAAGGGTTTTTCTTTATTTTTTACTATTTTCTACATTGTAGAATAATAGTGAAGACATCAAAACTATGAAATAACACACATGGAATCAAGTAGAAACCAAAAAAAGTGTTAAACAAATTAAAATATATTTTCTATTTGAGATTCTTCAAAGTGGCCACATTTTGCCTTGCTGACAGCTTTGCACAATCTTGGCATTCTCTCAACCAACTTCATGAGGTAATCACCTGGAATGCATTTCAATTAACAGGTGTGCCTTGTTAAAAGTTAATTTGTAAAATGTATTTCCTAACTTAATGCATTTAAGAATTAACAAGGTAGGGGTGACAAGGTAGGGGTAGTATACACAAGCCCTATTTGGTAAAAGACCACGTCCATATTATGGCAAATACAGCTCAAATAAGCAAAAAGAAACGACAGTCCATCATTACTTTAAGACATGAAGGTCAGTCAATACAGAACATTTCAAGAACTTTTAAAGCTTCTTCAAGTGCAGTTGCAAAAACCATCAAGCGCTATGACGAAACTGGCTCTCATGATGACCACCATAGGAAAGGAAGACCCAGAGATAACTCTGCTGCAGAGGATAAGTTAATTCGAGTTACCAGCCTCAGAAATGGAAGCCCAAATAAATGCTTCACAGAGTAACAGACATCTCAACATCAACTGTTCAGAGGAGACTGCGTGAATCAGGCCTTCATGGTCGAATTGCTGCAAAGAAAACACTACTAAAGGACACCAAAAAGAAGAAGAGACTTGCTTGGGCCAAGAAACATGCGCAATGGACATTATACCGGTGGAAATCTGTCCTTTGATCTGAAGAGTCCAAATGTGAGATTGTTAACTCCAACCACCGTGTCTTTGTGAGACGCAGAGTAGGTGAACGGATGATCTCTGCATGTGTGGTTTCCACTGTGAAGCATGGAGGAGGTGTGATGTTGTGGGGGTGCTTTGCTGGTGCCAATGTTTGTGATTCATTTAGAATTCAATGCACACTTAACCAGCATGTTTACCTCAGCATTATGCAGCGATATGCCATCCCATCTGGTTTGTGCTTAGTGGGACTATAATTTGTTTTTCAACAGGGCAATGATCCAACACACCTCCAGGGTGGGTAAGGGCTATTCGACCAAGAAGGAGAGTGATGCATCAGATGATCTGGCCTCCACAATCACCCGACCTCAACCTAATTGAGATGGTTTGGGATGAGTTGGAACGCAGAGTGAAGGAAAAGCAGCCAACAAGTGCTCAGCATATCCTTCAAGACTGTTGGAAAAGCATTCCTGCATTCCAGGCATTCCAGGTTCCAAGCTGTCAGCAAGGCAAAATGTGGCCACTTTGAAGAATCTCAAATATAAAATATATTTTGATTTGTTTAACACTTGTGTGGTTACTACATTATTCCATATGTGTTATTTCGTAGTATTGATGTCTTCACTATTATTCTACAATTTAGAAAATAATAAAAATAAAGAAAAACCTTGAATGAGTAGGTGGCTCCAAACCTTTGACAGGTACTGTATATGTTTTAAATAATGAACAGTGTATGTCATTACAATTGTCTTAAACCAGCACCATGTTTCAAAACTGTCAAACATGTCAGTTGGTTATATGGTTGGTAGGGCTAGCTAACTAGCTAGTAGCTGGCTAGCTGGATGTTTTGATTTGAAAGTGAGGTTGAGGTTGAATGGAGAAGTCTGAAGTAAGAGCCAAGAAAAGACAACTGAGATGGCAGAGGACGAGTGCAGATTCTTGGGAGTACTACAAGCTACTTTGGACTATTGCCAATGTGCAGTGAGCTATTCGGCGCCTCAATGGCTGCCGGGGCATCACCCAGGTGAGTGCTGCTTGTTGTTGGTGGTTGAGAAGTAGTTGGCTAGCTACCAGCTACAGAGACCCGTTGCGCTGAGGTCATTGCTCCGAGTCTGAACCCGTCGGACCCTGTCCCTGACCAAGGCTCCTGAGGCTTTCACCTGGCTTTGACCGACTGATGCTCCCTCCACACAGACATTTTACATTATTTATTTGTTTATTTATTTATATGGACTGTACACTGCAATTTAGCTCTTAACTGTCAATGTTGTACACCTTGATATTAAACTAAACTTTATACAGAGCACACAATACTATGACTAGACATGCATCAGCATATATGAACTCTTTGACTCTAACAATATCAAGTTTGACGTTCATGTGAATCATGCATTGAGGTCAAGGGGAAAGCTGAGTTACGTGAGGAATAAAGAATACAAATGCACGACATAAAAAGCAGTGTTTTTCCTTTTCGATCGAAAATCACTTAAGATTTCAGGTCATCTTTTCTTCCCCAGAATTGCCGTCCCTCATCTGCTCAGTGCATTGAGGCCGCTCCGTGTGCCATTGAAATGGCATTGAGCTCAGCTGATTTCCTAATCTCATTTTCACCGTGCCTGGAAATAGTGTATTCATTGATATTTCAATACGAGAATATATATTTACGTTAACTTCCCCCATTGAAGAAGAAGACCGACTAGATTATTTTACCTCAAGACATTTATTTACCTTTCCTTCCTACTGTTATTTGAATTTGGCACAAGTAGCTATGTGCTCTGTCCTAATTCTTGGGGAAAACTCTAAGTCTGGGGACAGAGAGTTAGAAAGAAAGACAGAAAGAAGAGAACACGTCGAGGACACTGAGTACCTTGGAGAAATCCAAAGATGTGAGGCAAAGAGGTCTGTCAGCTATGAATGATGAAGGCCCTGAGTTTGTACCTTATTCTGTGCTCCGCAATCTGTCTCGTCCTCCCTCCAACCCTCTCAGTCTGTGACCCCACCCCAAACTACACACGTACGCGATTGTGAGACCAGATGATGCTCGGTGGGCTAGTCATGGCGGGTTACTTACGGCACGGGTGGGCCAATACTCGGACTTCGTCCACCGCGATGAACCCTGGATGGCCCTGTACGGATATGGCCTCGAATATCACCTACCACAGAGGGAGAGAGAAAGAGAGATGTGGGGAGAGAAAAAGGATAGAGTGAAACCACATTTTACACCATTTATGAGAAGAGCTCCTGCTTACAGCTACGCCTGTGTGTGTGTTTGTGCGTGTATGAGAAATATCTATTTCACACTATAGGGAAAAACCGAACCGTACTGGTTCTGAAATGTTATTTTTACATACTTTCCAGCACGGTTCCAGCAACTATGTTGTATGCGTAAACAGGCCAGCTCAGTACCGCTTGGCTTGTCTCAGCTCGGTTTGGCTCAGTGTAAAAAGGATAAGAGAGAGCTGAACAGCAGCCTCCTTTCACAGGTACAGTACAGTGTTTTACTCTTAACATGGGGTCCAAGGTTATGTTGCTTTTCTGATAATGGTTATTCTCTGATTATGACTTCAACTGTCCATCTAAACCTGACAGATCCCTCCAGTAGACCTGAGAGTCAAACTACAGCTCAGTCAAACCTACATTTATATTCTCCCTCCCAGGATAATGGCTCTTACTCACAGGCTGAGCATGTCTGACTTCACAACTAAATGACCAGACTTTTTACAGATGTTGTAATTTTCTCAGTCATTCAGCCTGCTACATTATACATCAACCCCCTTCCTTCTTCCTCTCCTCCACATGTTCAGATGTCACTGCCTCTGTCTCAGCCTCTGTCAAACTGACCTGGCTGCCTTTGCATTTGCCTCTTTCTCTGTCGGTCTGGCCTGGTTGCCTCTGCCTGGCTGCCATAGAAAAGCATCTTCTGACCCAGGAGACCACTGGGTGAAGTGGGGTCATGAGCCCTGTAACCCGTGCAGTGCTCCTGTGACAGCTGGGAGCCTTGTGGCACACAGTATGAGGAAGGAAGCGGCCCTCAATCAAAATGGCATAGGACTTGTTCGCCAGGATAGTAAGCACCGCCCTAGAATGCCAACGATGTCTGGTTGCTCACTCATTTCAATTCCTCCTTCAGTGTTCAGCACATTCTCTGCACCTTTTTTGTGTTCTCTGACATGAGTTATCCACTCCTGTATCTGCTCCTTTCAGTGTTCTCTGACATGAAGCGGTCAGGTCCTTAGCATTGTCAAGTGGTCGGTATTTACCCAATTTTCTTAAAATCTTAAGTGTTATCTTTTGCCTTCTACTCTCTTCAGTCATTCTAAGCGTTTAGTGTGATGCCCCGGTGTCACCGCCTGGAACCTGCCTTCATTAAAATAATCAGTTGCATGGATAAAACGTGGCGGGAACATCTCTCTGTCTCCCCATGACATCGAGCAGCCGTACCTGGCTGGCAAGAACAAAGTTTGGGACGGTAATCTTGACGCTTCTTCTTGAGATTCAGGGGAGGCTTTGAAGTGAATGTATGCAGGGCGGCAGACCAGCCTAATCCAAGGGTTTCTGCTTAGGCCGTTATTACCGCCAGACAGACAGTTTTTTTGCCTAGTTCTTTTGTTTCAGTACATTGTGGTACACTGTGTGAATTGGGGTGGTACATGGTGTGAATTCTCAACTGCCCCAACTGCTTTAGAGGGAGGGAAACAACAGGGAGGCTTTGAACAGAGGACATGTGAGGGTTTTGATTTCTTGGATGTCAATGGCAATTTTCAGATAAAGAACAATTGTGTGAAATGCAGAGAGAAACTCCAAAGACACACACAGCGTATTTGTGTATAACATCTTTACAGAAACAATGATGTTAACATCTTATTAAAACGCTAAGACAGACACCTCTAAATGACCCATCATGCCTGAAATACCTTGTGGCAGGGGAGCGCACAATAAAAAAAGAGAACATTCCTTTTTGTAAACCTTATCACATCTGTTGTGCCATAATCACTTGTCTAATCAAACACACAGTGGGGGTTTTAGTCATCGTCATACAACCACACAGTCAGATTCTTAAAGAAATACCGATCCTAATATTTAACAGAATAAATTAAAGTTAATGAACAACATTTACTGTCATGTCTACTCCTGCTTCCTCCATTCGGCTCTCCACGTCGCCGGTCCACTAATCACCGGTCCTGGCAAACAAGGCAAACATCATTGCGCACACCTGCTCCCCATTGTTAAGCACACCTGGACTTCATCACCACCCTGATTACTCTCCCTTCATATAGCCCTCATTAGCTTCAGTCAGCATTGGTTTTGGCCATCAGGCAGTATGGTTTCAGTACACGTCTCCTGTTTTGTACTTTCTTCATGATTATTATTAAACTCACCTTCTGCCCCTGCTTCCTGACTCCCTGCGTACACGTTACAGAATACTGCCTCAGAAATTCTGGAGGCAGCAGAAGATTACATCATCTTCCAGATGGTCGAGAAACAGGGTCATCTACTCCACCAACACCACGACCAGCCTACCACAGGTTGTCACTGTGAGCAAATTCCCCCAGCCTACCCAGCAGTCCGTCCAGGTCAGTGATGCCCGACTGTCCCTTCCGGAGAAGTATGACGGCACTCCATCGGAAAAGCCGTGGCTTCCTATTCCAATGCTCCCTCTATTTAGCCTATCAGATGGGAGCACCCACCACCGAGAGGTCAAAGCATGCCACGGTCATTTCCCTGCTGACCGGACGGCTGTTGGAGTGGGATACGGCCATCTGGGGAGAGGAAAGGAGGAGCTGGGTTCCTATGAGAGGATCATGGCTCTGTTCAGGGCGGTCTACGACCATCTTCCAGAGAGGGAGGTGAGTGACTTCAACTCCAGCAGAGTGCCAAGACAGCTGCGGAGTACACCCTCACCTTTCGGACTGTGGCAGCCCACAGCAGATGGAATGAGCCGGCACTCCGCACTCTATTCCCCAGTGGACTACGCAAAGAGGTCCAGACGGAGTTGGCATGTCGGGATGACAACATATCCTTGGACGCTCTCCCCGCGATAGCCTTCCTTCTGTATAACCTTCTTCGGGAGCACCGGTGTCCACCTCGCCATTCACCTCGCTCCTTTGGCTGTCCTGAGGCAGAGCCTGAACCCATGGAGGTAGGGGCCACACACTTCTCCGCGGCAGAGCGGCGTCGCCAGAGACAGCTGGGGCTCTGTCCCTATTTCAGCCAGGAAGGGACCAGCTTCAGTGGTGTCAGGTGCATCCCAATCCGGGGTCCACTAGTGCAGAGGGGTGGCCCCGTAACCTTCCGTCTCTCAGGATAGGAATGAGTATTCCATTATCGTTTTTTGCCAAACCCTTTCTGGTTCCCATTTCACTGGCTGGCTGTCCCTCGTCTTGTCTCTAAAGCTCTAGTGGACTCCGGTGACGTGGGGAACTTTATCGACCAGGCCCTCGCCTCCTAACTGAACTTAACACCCGCTTTCCTTTCCTCTCCTTTTCCTGTCCAAGACCTGAATATGCAACCATTGGGATACGGCACAATTACGGATGTCACAGCACCACTCACCCTCACCATGGTACCCAAGCACCAGGAAAGTCTTCCCTTCATCATCACCGTGCCTGTACACAGTCATTCTCAGCCTCCCGTGGCGCTAACTTCATAACCTCACTATCTCCTGGTCAAAGATGAGAATCACTGCCTGGGGACCAGGATGCCGTGGGGAGCTGCTTTCCCACACCCTGCGGTTCCATGTCGGTGGAGGGTCCTGTGAGTGTCCTCCAGCCCATCAATCGGTCCTCCCAAATCGTTGGCCCCGTGTTTTGGGAAGTAGATGTGGACATCCACCAGGCTCTGGAGAGGTTACCTGCTCCTGCCACCTGCCCTCCAGCACTCATCTACGTCCCCATGGGGGAGAAAGATTGGCTTTTGACCTGGTAACACGCATCACTCGCCGCTGGACACCCATGTATCACCTGCACCATCCAATCCCTCTCCGACAAATACAGGTGGCCCACCTTGGCGCAGGACGTCGCCCACTATGTCAACTCATGTTCGGTATGTACACAATCCAAATCTCCCCAGCAGGGAAACTACTTCCCTTTCCCGTGCCTCAGTGGCCTTGGCCACATTTGTCGATTGACTTTGAAACAGATATCCCCCTTTCTGATGGTTTTACCACTATTCTGGTTGTTGACAGATTCTCTAAATCCTGCCATTTTACTTCTCTCCCAGGTCTACCTACCGCTCTCAAAGTCGATGAAGTACTATTCCAGCAGGTCTTCTGACATTAGTCATTAGAGAAATATTGGTTTCTTTAATGACTGCCTCGCCTGGTTCACTAACTACTTCTCAGAGAGTTCAGTGTGTCAAATCGGAGGGCCTGTTGTCCAGACTGTTGTCCAGTCTCTATGGGGGTACCACAGGGTTCAATTCTCGGGCCGACTCTTTTCTCTGTATATATCAATGATGTTGATCTTGCTGCGAGTGATTCTTAGATCCACCTCTACGCAGACGACACCATTCTGTATACATCTGGCCCTCCTTTGGACACTGTGCTTACAAACCTCCAAACGAGCTTCAACGCCATACAACACTACTTCCATGGCCTCCAACTGCTCTTAAACTCTAGTAAAACTAATGCATGCTCTTCAACCGATCGCTGCACGCACCCGCCTGCCTAGCATCACTACTCTGGATGGTTCTGACTTAGAATATGGGGACAATTACAAATACCTAGGTGTCTGGCTAGATTGTAAACTCTCCTTCCAGACTCACATTAAGCATCTCCAATCCAAAATTAAATCTAGAATCGGCTTCCTATTTCACAACAAAGCCACCTTCACTCATGCTGCCAAACATACCCTCACAAAACTGACTGTCCTACCGATTCTCGACTTCGGCGATGCCATTTACAAAAAAGCCTCCAACATTCTACTCAGCAAATTGGATGCAGTCTATCACAGTGCCATCTGTTTTGTATCCAAAGCCCCATATACTACCCACCATTGCGATCTGTATGCTCTCGTTGGCTGGACCTCGCTACATATTTGTCGCCAAACCCACTGGCTCCAGGTCATCTATAAGGCAGAGCTTTACCAATCAAAGGCTTATCTCAGCTCACTGATCACCATAGCAACACCCACCCGTAGCATGCGCTCCAGCAGGTATATTTCACTGGTCATCCCCAAAGCCAACATCTACTTTGGCTGCCTTTCCTTCTAGTTCTCTGTTGCCAATGACTGGAACGAATTACAAAAATCACTGAAGTCGGAGACTTATCTCCCTCACTAACTTCAAGCATCGGCTGTCAGAGCAACTTACCGATCGCTGCAGCTGTACACAGCCCATCTGTAAATAGCCCATCCAACCAACTACCTACCTCCTCCCCATATTTGCACATCCTCATCTGCACATATCACTCCAGTGTTAATTGCTATATTGTAATTACTTTGCCACTACGGCCTATTCATTTCCTTACCTCCTTACTTCATTTGCACACACTGTATACAGATTTTCTATTGTGTTATTGGCTGTACGTTTGTTTATCCCATGTGCAACTCTGTTGTTTTTTGTCGCACTGCTTTGCTTTATCTTGGCCAGGTTGCAGTTGTAAATGAGAACTTGTTCTCAACTGGCCTACATGGGTAAATAAAGGTGAAATAAAAATAAATTATGGCATTCCGGAGGACATCATTTCCGACCATGGTCCCCAATTCACGTCAAGGGTGTGGAAAGCCTTGACGGAGAAGCTGGGGGCTACGGTCAGCCTCACATCCGGGTACCGGCAGTTTAACGGGCAGGTGGAAAGGACCAACCAGGAGCCGGGGAGGTTCCTAAGTAGTCAATGCGAGGACTGGCAGGTGAAGTGGGCCCGGTTCTTTCCCTGGGCAGAAGTGACCCATCCTGGTGATCACGTCTGGCTCTCCACCAGGAACCTCCCGCTCCGCCTGTCCTACCGGAAGCTGAGTCCCCAGTTTGTGGGGCCCTTCATGGCCCTACAGGGGGGGTCAATGAGGGGACCTATTGTTTATAATTCCCCACCAACTACCGGATCTGACCCTCCTTTCATGTTTCCCTCCTCAGGCCGGTGGTTCCTGGTGCCCCGGCTGATGCCGTCCCCGATTCCTCCCCTGGACATTGAAGGAATCCCGACGTCGTGGGGGTCGGCTCCAGTACCTGGTGGACTGAGCTCCTGAGGAGCGCTCTTGGGTCCCGGTGGTGGACATCCTGGACCCCAACATCATCTGGGATTTCCATCTCCGCCATATGGACCGGCCCGCTCCTTGCCCTCAGGGCCGTCCTCCTGGCCATCTTATTAAAACGCTACAATGGACATCTTTAAATGACCCATCATGCCTCAAATACCTTGTGGCAGGTGAGCGCACAATTAAAGATTACGTTCCTTTTTGTAAAACTTGCCACATCTGTGCCATAGTCACTTGTCTAATCAAACATACAGTGGGTTTTTAGTCGTCGTCATACAACCACGCAGTCAGATTCTTAGAGATAACGAGCCTCATATTTAACAGAATTAATTAAAGTCAATGAACGCCATTTACTGTCACGCCTACTCCTGCTCCCTCCCTCCGGCACTAGAAATCGCCGGTCTACTAACCACCAGCCCTGGCAAACCACATTGCGCACATCTACTCCCCATCGTTAAGCACACCTGGACTTCCTTCCCTGATTATTCTCCCTTCATGTAGCTTCAGTCAACAGGCAGTATTGGTTTTGGTTATGTTCAGAATGCGTCCCCTGTTTTGTATTTTCTTCATGTTTATAATTATTAAACTCACCTTCTGCACTTGCTTCCTGACTCCCTGCGTATACGTTACATTTACCGACTGTTCTCAGCTGCTTTAATTAACAAACTGTCAACTATTTCAAGCAGGATCATGAAATATGAAAAGGTTATGTGTGCCTTAGCTCTTAGGCTAAGGCACACATTCTTAGGCTAAGTAAATATTTAATTATAGCTAAGACAAAATGACCAAATATTCATATTAAAATGAATATTTTAAATATTAGTCTTTCCACCTCACCAAGGTCATATGTAATATAATTAGAGTACTCAAGTAACTGAATTCCTTTAACAGAGATTCATACATTTATTGTATTTCATTTACACAGAGAAAGAGATGGGGAGATAGAGGTTCAGTGAAGAGTGACGGGACATGAATGGACAGAAAGGGTTGTAATAGTGAGCGAGACGGGGTGAGAAATACAGTATATATCCAACGAACAAAAATAAACGCAACATGTAAAGTGTGTTTCATGAGCTGAAATAAAAGATCCCAGAACATGTTCCAATTGCACAAAAAACGTATTTCTCTCAAATGTTGTAGGACAATGTTTTTTGCGTCCCCGTTAGTGAGCATTTCTCCTTTGCCAAGATAATCCACCGGACAGGTGTGGCATATCAAGAAGCTGATTAAACAGCATGATCCTTACACAGGTGCACCTTGTTAAGCACTTAGGTTCTAAATAACAGAGTAAGAAACTGACGGACACTATAAAAGCTCCAACCAAGTTTATTCACCCAAAGGATAGAACAGACAAATACATATTTGGTAGCACATATACCCCAATTTGGGTGGAGTCTCCCTTTCTCAACATTACATCTTTATTGCTAGGCAGGAAGTTAAGTGATGCAAGCATTAAAAGGTTCCTTATCCCTTAATGTGACCTGACCTCGGCCCTCCATTCCTCACAAAACCACCTCTCCACTCTTATCAGTGCCTGCACACATGATTGCCTTTCCTTTACTCAATACATTCCAAGCTTAATTGCCTCCACCAGATAACCATTAACTTCTGGTGTAGAAACCAGACTATGGCACTCGATATTTCAATAGGATACCTGATAATTAACAGTATTTCAAGATTAAAGTCAGAACTCATCAGTACAATAAAAGAGCACTCTAAAATGTGCAGTTTTGTCACAACAAAATGCCACAGATGTCTCAAGTTGAGGAAGCGTGCAATTGGCATGCTGACTGCAGGAATGTCCACCAGAGAATTTAATGTTCATTTCTCTGTTGGAGGCCATTGTCATTTTAGAGAATTTGGCAGCATGTCCAACAGGCCTCACAACCGCAGACCAAGTGTATGGCGTCGTGGGTGAGCAGTTTACTGATGTCAACGTTGTGAACAGAGCGCCTCATGGTGGCGGTGGGGTTATGGTAAGGGCAGGCATAAGCTACGGACAGCGAACACAATTTAGTTTTACCGATGGCAATTTCAATGCACAATATTATCGTGACGAGATCCTGAGACCCATATCTGTATTCCCAGTCATGTGAATTCCATATATTAGGGCCTAATGAATTTATTTCAATTGACTCATTTCCTAATATGAACTGTAATTCAGTAAAATCAATGAAATTGTTGCATGTTGCATTTTATATTTTTGTTCAGTGTGTATATATATATATATAGACCCTTGATGAAAACCTGCTCCAGAGCAGGACCTGAGACTGGGGCGATGGTATGGTTCACCTTCCAACAGGACAACAACCCTAAGCACACAGCCAAGACAACGCAGGAGTGGCTTCGGGGCAAGTCTCTGAATGTCCTTGAGTGGCACTCAGCCCGGACTTGAACCCGATCGAACATCTCTTGAAACCTGAAAATAGCTGTGTAGCGACGCTCCCCATCCAACCTTACAGAGTTTGAGAGGATCTGCAGAGAAGAATGGGAGAAACTCCACACATACAGGTGTGCCAAGCTTGTAGCGTCATATCCAAGAAGACTCAATGCAGTAATCGCTGCCAAAGGTGCTTCAACAAAGTATTGAGTAAAGGGTCTGAATACTTATGTAAATGTGATCAGTTTTTTATTTGCAAAAATCTCTAAAAACCTGTTTTTGCTTTGTCATTATGGGGTATTATGATTGATAAGGGGGGAAAACTATTTAATACATTTTAGAATAAGGCTGTAACGTAACAAAATATGGAAAAAGTGAAGGGTCTGAATACTTTTCGAATGCACTGTATATAGAGAGAGTGAGAGAGAGAGATAGCAGAGAGAGAAAGCAGAGAGAGTTGTGTGGGTACCTAAAACGATTTTTCCTCAAAGGTTATTTAACATGGTAATTTGCTGTGAGCGATGATTTGCCAAGATAATTCTGGCTGAGGTGACTAAGCTCCCCAATCTGAGGTCCTTTTGGGGACCCATTTCAGCAAGGATTGAGGGCTGAAATATACTCATTTAGGACCATTTCATCCAAATTGGATGAAAGTTGTGGTGCACAAAGGTTGCCTCTGTGTGATGTAAAACCCCAGTAGATGAAAATTACCACATTGCTCATATTCCAGAGAGAACAAATTACTATCGCAATGTTTCGGTTTTGCCTCTAAAACCTGGGTTGCATCTCAAATGCCACCCTTTTCCCTATTCAGTGCATTACTTTTAACCAGGGCGCATAGGACTCTGGTCAAAAGTAGTGCACTGTATAAGGAAATCGGTGCTATTGAGGTTGAAGACTTGTTCACGAAGCAAAAAAAAACATTTTAAAAAGGTTGGCAAATAGGCAGTAATGCATGCTAGAAGGAGGACTTTCAAGTTGAGAAATAGATGAATAATTGTATTCAAATCAGAGCAATTAATGTGGTGATTCTCATCCGATTGAATTTCACCAATAACCCCATGGTGTGAGTAATCTAGTTTCTGAAAAATTATTTGTATTGAAATTTAAGCAATTTCTTGAACTTATTTTGCTAACTTTAGGAAGACTGCAAATAAACCAATTGGGTTCCATCGCTGTCAGTGGTCGAACCGTATCGGACAATGACAGGCAATATTAATATAAGAAATAATATCTAAAATAACATTAAAAATCATATTTCCAACAATAGGCCTACCACACAGCATACCGGTTCTGAACAGTGGCTTGAGCATTGCTATAGTTGGTGTGATAGCGGTGTAGTGAACATATCAAACCTATTGTATATGCACCAAACGGAAGAAAACAGACTGAAACATGGGGGGATTATTTGGACTTGTCCAATAAGAAACTATTTTGTTTTCCTTGCAAACATTTAAAAAATGTTTTATGTTGTGTGCCTTAATGAACACCACACAGATGTGGCAGTATGTGGTGACATTGAAGCTCTCCCCTCACCTGATAGGAGTTGGGCCAGAAGGTGCTGATGGCCAGCTCGGCCTTGACCCAGCCCTCGGTCACCGAGGCGGAGGCATTCCACACTGGGTTTCCCTGGGTGCCGCCGTTCACCTTGATGTAGACGTTGAGCACCCCGGGACTGGCGCCATCGCGGCTGGATAGAGAGTAGTGGAAGTCGATGCAGTGGGTGTCATTCTCCTTCAGGGTGGGCAGGAGCAGGTGGGCCTTCTGCCCCGACGCCCGGCCCGAGCCGTTCACCACCATGAAAGAACCTATCAGGGACGAGAAAGGACCAGGAAGTGAGGTAACAGGCCGAGGGGGAGTTATTTCTGGTGTAGAACAGATTAATTTACTGTTGTCTACCAGACCCGGGTTCAAATATTATTTATTTTCTTTCAAATATACTCAACAAAAATATAAATGCAACATACAACAATTTCTAAGATTTTGCTTCAGTCCCCAATGGCACCATATTCCATATAGAGTTTGATGAGAGCCCTATGTGCCCTGATTGAGAATAGGGTGTCGTTTCAGATGCAGCCATGGTTTTAGAGGCAAAACCAAAACATTGCAATAGTAATTTGTTCTCTCTCTAGAATATGAGCAATGTGGTAATTTTCATCTACTGGGGTTTACGTCACACAACTTTGTGCAGCACAACTTTCATCCAATTTGGCTGAAATGGCCCTAAATGAGTATATTTCAGTCCTCGACCATCACTGAAATGGGTCCCCAAAAGGACCTTAGAGTGGGGAGTCACCTCAGCAATAAATATCTGTCAAATCATCGCTCACTGCAAATTACCACGTTAAATAACTTTTGAGGAAAAATCATTTTAGGTACCCACACACATCTCTCTCACTTACATAGTTCTCTCGCTCTCTCATACATTGAACAATTTCATTGATTTTACTGACTTACAGTTCATATTATGAAATCAGTCAACAAATAAATAAATTAGGCCCTAATCTATGGATTTCACAACTGTGGAGGGGCACAGCCTTGAGTGGGCCTGGGAGGGCATAGGCCCACCCACATGGGACCCAGGCTCACCCACTGGGGCCAGGACCAGCCAATCAGAATGAGTTTTTCCCACAAAAGGGCTTTATTACAGACAGAAATACTCCTTATTAGAGACAGCTTGATTTCAAGTCTGTATGTAGGCAGCAGCCTGTCTGTGTTAGTGATGGCTGTTTAAAAGTCTGATGGCCTTGAGATTGAAAAACAGCTTCTGTCTGTCGGTCCCAGCTTTGATGCACCTGTACTGACCTCGCCTTCTGGATAGTAGCGGGGTGAACAGGCAGTGGCTCGGGTGGTTGTTGTCCTTGATGATCTTTTTGGCCTTCCTGTAACATCGGGTGGTGTAGGTGTCCTGGAGGGCAGGTAGTTTGCCCTCGGTGATGCGTTGTGCAGACCTCACTACCCTCTGGAGAGCCCTATGGTTGTGGGCAGGACAGTTGCCGTACCAGGCGGTAATACAGCCCGACAGGATGCTCTCAATTGTGCATCTGCAAAAGTTTGTAAGGGTTTTAGGTGACAAGCCAAATTTCTTCAGCCTCCTGAGGTTGAAGAGGTGCTGTTGCGCTTTCTTCACCACACCGTCTGTTTGGGTGGACCATTTCAGTTTGTCTGTGATGTGTATGCCAAGGAACTTTCCACCTTCTCCACTGCTGTCCCGTCGATGTGGATGGGGGGGTGCTCCCTCTTCTGTTTTCCAGAAGTCCATGATCATCTCCTTTGTTTTGTTGACATTGAGTGAGAAGTTGTTTTCCTGACACCACACTCCGTGTGCCCTCACCTCCTACCTATAGGTTGTCTCGTCGTTGATCAAGCCTACTACTGTTGTGTTGTCTGCAAACATGGCCACGCAGTCGTGGGTGAACAGGGAGTACAGGAGGGGTGAGCATGCACCCTTGTGGGGCCACAGTGTTGAGGATCAACGAAGCGGATATGTTGTTTCCTACCTTCACCACCTGCTGGCGGCACGTCAGGAAGTCCAGGACCCAATTGCGAAGGGCGGGGCTGGGACCCAGGGCCTCAAGCTTAATGATGAGATTGGAGGGTACTATGGTGTTGAATGCTGAGCTGTAGTCAATGAACAGGTATTCCTCTTGTCGAGATTGGTTAGGGAAGTGTGCAGTGTGATGGTGATTGCATCGTCTGTGGACCTATTGGGGCAGTAAGCAAATTGAAGTGGGTCTAGGGTGACCGGTAAAGTGGAGGTGATATGATCCTTGTCTAGCCTCTCAAAACACTTCATGATGACAGAAGTAAGCACTACGGGGCGACAGTCATTTAGGTCAGTTACCTTTGCATTCTTGGGTACAGGAGCAATGGTGGCCATCTTGAAGCATGTGGGGACAGCAGACTGGGATAGGGAGAGATTGAATATGTCCGTAAACACACCAGCCAGCTGGTCTGCACATGTGTCTGGGCCAGCAGCCTTGCTTAACACGTTTAAATGTTTTACTCATGTCGGCCATGGAGGAGGAGAGCCCACAGTCCTTGGTAGCGGGCTGCGTCGGTGGCACTGTATTATCCTCAAAGCGAGCAAGTGTAGTGGGTGTTTTGTTTTGTAGTCCGTGATTGCCTGTAAACCCTGGCACATACGTCTCGTGTCTGAGCCGTTGAATTGCGACTCCACTTTGTCTCTATACTGACATTTCGATTGTTTGATTGCCTTGCGGAGGGAATAACTATACTGTTTGTATTCAGCCATATTCCTGGTCACCTTTAAATGGTTAAATGCGGTGGTTCGTGCTTTCAGTTTTGCGCAAAAGATATCCTCTATCCACGGTTTCTGGTTAGGGTAGGTTTTAATAGTCACAGTAGGAACATCTCCTATGCACTTCCTTATAAACTCACTCACCGAATCAGCGTGTAAATCTATATTAACCTGAGGCTACCCGGAACATGTCCCAGTCAAAACAACCTTGAAGTGTGGATTCCAATTGGTCAGACCAGCGTTGAATAGTCTTTGTCACGGGTACATCCTGTTTGAGTTCCTGCCTATACGAGGGGAGAAGCAAATGGAGTCGTGGTCAGATTTGCCGAAGGGAGGGCAGGGGAGGGCCTTGTACGCATTGCGGAAGTTAGAGTAGCAGTGATCCAGTGTTTTGCCAGCCCGGGTACTACAATCAATATGCTGATAGAATTTAGGTAGCCTTGTTCTCAAATTAGCTTTGTTAAAATCCCCAGCTACAATAAATGCAGCCTCAAGATATATGGTTTCCAGTTTGCATAGAGTCCAGTGAAGTTCCTTGAGGGCTGTCTTGGTATCGGCTTGAGGGGGGATATACATGGCTGTGACAATAACCGACGAAAATTCTCTTGGTAGATAATACGGTCGGCATTTGATCGTGAGGAATTCTAGGTCAGGTGAACAAAAGGACTTGCGTTCCTGTATGCTGTTACAATTACACCATGAGTCGTTAATCATGAAACATACACCCCCGCCCTTCTTCTTCCAGGAGAGATGTTTATTTCTGTCGGCACGACGCACAAAGAATCCCGGTGGCTGTACCAACTCCAACAGCATATCCCCAGAGAGCCGTGTTTCTGTGACAAAGAGTATGTTACAATCCTTGCCCTAATTTCGTTTACCTTGTTATCTAGAGACAGGACATTAGCGAGTAATATACTCGGAAGCGGTGGGTGGTGTGCGTGCCTCTGAAGTCTGACCAGAAGCCCGCTCCGTCTACCTCTTTTGTGGCGACATTATTTTGGGTCAGCCTCTGCAATCAGTTCGAATGCCTTGGGTGGTTCGAATAAAGGATCCGCTTCGGGAAAGTCGTATTCCTGGTCGTAGTGCTGGTGAGTTGACGTTGCTCTGATATCCAATAGTTCTTCCCGGCTGTATGTAATAACACTTAAGATTTTCTGGGCTAAAAATGTTAGAAATAATACATAAAAAAATGAAATACTGCAATGTTTCCTAAGGACTAGAAGCGAGGTGACACTCTCTGTTGGCGCCATCTGCATAATGATCATGCTGTTTAAGCTTCTTGATATGACACACCCGTCAGGTGGGTGGATTATCTTGACAAAGGATACACTGCTCACTAACAAGGATGTCAACAAATTTGTGCACAAATTTGAGAGAAATAAGCTTTTTTGTGCGTATGGGACATTTCTGTGATCTTTTATTCAAATGCTAAAAGGTATATGAAAGAAAACATACTATTTGAACACAGACCCATCAAGTCTCAGGAATGTCTGAGGAACTATTGCGACTGTGAACTACTGTACTTTTATTACACAATATTGTTGAAATCTGCAAGGAGAGAAAATAAAGACAGAGAGCAGAGAGATGGATTCAAAGTAAAGGTAGTGTAAAATGTGTGAGGTTCAGACAGGAAGAGAGATGAATAGGTGTGAGAGGACGTGCTGCTGGAATAACAAAGAATATATTGAAGCGACACAGACATTCTCAGGGACGTTGCTTTGATAACTGAACACCAAGCCAGGGACATGTCAACGTTCTGGATCGAATGCCTTCCAATTGATGTACTAATCTGAGGTAAAACAAAACCAAGACATTTGTTTCTGTTTGGATACACACATTCAGAGCCCACATACCGGCCCCAAAAAATACTTTATTTAGACTATCTCTAACCTTTTATTACTGTTTTTTAGATTAGTATGTGGTTTTATAGCTTGCCTCACATTTGGCAGCAGGCCATTCTACAGTGGGCAAAAAGATCTGGAAGGTTTCTGGCACAAGGCAAGTGACCTATATCATAAAGGCTTTTATTTCATAATGTACCAACTTACATGAGAGAGTAGCAATTAGAGGATTAGGTTCAGTTACTAGAAAAATTGTCTTCGGACAACATAATTTCCCTCTAAATTCATAATAACTGTAGATTAACTCAGTAAATTATTCCATGAATGGAATTATTTAATTTAGCTTGAATACTTGACCCAGACGATTACCTGATTCTAACTGATACACTTATCCCTTCAAACAACTAGCACGTTAGCACAGCACGCTAGCAGCCAGGGCAGCTCCCCTTGAAACACTAATGAATTCCCTGACAAAAATGAGAACTTAAATGTGTCAGTGGAGATCAAATGAGAAGGTTAAAATGACGACAACCTCTTTCCAGGTAAATGTCGTCTGCCACATTATATATCACCAGTGATACATGCTGTCTGCTAATGTGAATAGGGTCATAGAATGGCATGTGGAATCAGACGATTCATCACAAAATTATGTTAAGCACATCAATGGGCTATGCAAAGATGATATATCAATCATCACAACTTTGGGTCCGGAATAGGGCGAAAAAATTCAGTGGTGAACCAATATAGTGGAGACCCTAACCAGGCCATGGCTAGTGAACTAGGCTGATTACATTTCTCATTCGCCTCAGCCACCGCCGTTTTACATCAGCACTCTCACAAACTTCATCTTGCCAACACACACACACTCGCAGATACACACATTTTTAATCATACATATAAACACACACACACACACACACACACACACACACACACACACACCCTCCAGGATCAACACACAGCCAATATCTGCGATGTGTGTTAACCAGCCCCCCTTAACCTCTAGAAGTGTCTACCTGATGAGTACTGGGGTGTTACATTTCCTCACAAGTTTCACACCTTGTACAGGCACCATGGGGTCATATGGAGAGCAATTCAATTACCATGAAAGACATGACAATCTTCTAAAGTGACATATTTTTGCTGACATGAAAGTGTAAGCAAATGTTAGCAAACAATGTGCTGAGGTAAAAGTGGTTACAGGACTCATCTCTTATAATGAATTGAACTTACTCCCTGTACCCCATATATAACACTGAACTAATGAAAATCCATTGTTATCTTCACTATGACTGACGTTGTTGGGATTTTAACATGTAGGCCTAGATCACACCCCAAACAGCCACACAACAGGTACAGCCTATGGCATTTTTATTGTGATCCATTCCTGGAAAAATTGTCTGTTTCCACGGTCCACTTTCTCCCATACACACTGAAATGAATCATACTATATATATATATATATATATATATATATATATATATATATATATATATATATATATATATATAAATAGTTGAAGTCGGAAGTTTAGATACACATTAGGTTGGAGTCATTAAAACTTGTTTTTCAACCACTCCACAAATTTCTTGTTAACAAACTATAGTTTTGGTAAGTTGATTAGGACATCTACTGTGTGCACGACAACTCATTTTCCCAATAATTGTAACAGACAGATTATTTCACTTATAATTCATTGTATCACAATTCTAGTGGGTCAGAAGTTTACATACACTAAGTTGACTGTGCTTTTAAACAGCTTGGAAAATTCCAGAAAATTATGTCATGGCTTTAAAAGCTTCTGATAGGCAAATTTTTTATTTTGTTTTACCTTTATTTAACCAGGTAGGCTAGTTGAGAACAAGTTCTCATTTGCAACTGCGACCTGGCCAAGATAAAGCATAGCAATTCGACACATACAACAACACAGTTACACATGGAATAAACAAAACATACAGTCAATAATACAGTAGAACAAAAGAAAACAAAAAGTCTATATACAGTGAGTGCAAATGAGGTAAGTTAAGGCAATAAATAGGCCATGGTGGCGAAGTAATTACAATATAGCAATTAAACACTGGAATGGTAGATGTGCAGAAGATGAATGTGCAAGTAGAGATAATGGGGTGCAAAGGAGCAAGATATATAAATAAATACAGTATGGGGATGAGGTAGGTAGATAGATGGGCTGTTTACAGATGGGCTATGTACAGGTGCAGTGATCTGTGAGCTGCTCTGACAGCTGGTGCTTAAAGCTAGTGAGGGAGATACAGTGAGGGAAAAAAGTATTTGATCCCTTGCTGATTTTGTACGTTTGCCCACTGACAAAGAAATGATCAGTCTATAATTTTAATGGTAAGTTTATTTGAACAGTGAGAGACAGAATAACAACAAAAAATCCAGAACAACGCATGTCAAAAACGTTATAAATTGATTTGCATTTTAATGAGGGAAATAAGTATTTGACCCCTCTGCAAAACACAACTTAGTACTTGGTGGCAAAACCCTTGTTGGCAATCACAGAGGTCAGACGTTTCTTGTAGTTGGCCAACAGGTTTGCACACATCTCAGGAGGGTTTTGTCCCACTCCTCTTTGCAGATCTTCTCCAAGTCATTAAGGTATCGAGGCTGACGTTTGGCAACTCGAACCTTCAGCTCCCTCCACAGATTTTCTATGGGATTAAGGTCTGGAGACTGGCTAGGGCACTCCAGGACCTTAATGTGCTTTTTCTTGAGCCACTCCTTTGTTGCCTTGGCAGTGTGTTTTGGGTCATTGTCATGCTGGAATACCCATCCACGACCCATTTTCAATGCCCTGGCTGAGGGATGGAGGTTCTCACCCAAGATTTGACGGTACATGGCCCCGTCCATCGTCCCTTTGATGCGGTGAAGTTGTCCTGTACCCTTAGCAGAAAAACACCCCCAAAGCATAATGTTTCCACCTCCATGTTTGACGGTGGGGATGGTGTTCTTGGGGTCATAGGCAGCATTCCTCCTCCTCCAAACATGGCAAGTTGAGTTGATGCCAAAGAGCTCCATTTTGGCCTCATCTCACCACAACACTTTCACCCAGTTGTCCTCTGAATCATTCAGATGTTCATTGGCAAACTTCAGACGGGCATGTATATGTGCTTTCTTGAGCAGGGGGACCTTGCGGGCGCTGCAGGATTTCAGTACTTCACGGCGTAGTGTGTTACCAATTGTTTTCTTGGTGACTATGGTCCCAGCTGCCTTGAGATCATTGACGAGATCCTCCCGTGTAGTTATGGTCTGATTCCTCACCGTTCTCATGATCATTGCAACTCCACGAGGTGAGATCTTGCATGGAGCCTCAGGCCGAGGGAGATTGACAGTTCTTTTGTGTTTCTTCCATTTGCGAATAATCGCACCAACTGTTGTCACCTTCTCACCAAGCTGCTTGGCGATGGTCTTGTAGCCCATTCCAGCCTTGTGTAGGTCTACAATCTTGTCCCTGACTTCCTTGGAGAGCTCTTTGGTCTTGGCCATGGTGGAGAGTTTGGAATCTGATTGATTGCTTCTGTGGACAGGTGTCTTTTAAACAGGTAACAAGCTGAGATTAGGAGCACTCCTTTTAAGAGTGTGCTCCTAATCTCAGCTCGTTACCTGTATAAAAGACACCTGGGAGCCAGAAATCTTTCTGATTGAGAGGGGGTCAAATACTTATTTTCCTCATTAAAATGCAAATCAATTTATAAAATTTTTGACATACAGTTTTCTGGATTTTTTTGTTGTTATTCTGTCTCTCACTGTTCAAATAAACCTACCATTAAAATTATAGACTGTTCATATCTTCGTCAGTGGGCAAAGGTACAAAATCAGCAGGGGATCAAATACTTTTTTCCCTCACTGTATGAGTCTCCAGAGATTTTTGCAGAGAATTTCGTTCCAGTCATTGGCAGCAGAGAACTGGAAGGAAAGACGACCAACGGAGGAATTGGCTTTGGGGGTTACCAGTGAGATATACCTGCTGGAGCACATGCTACGAGTGGGTGCTGCTATGGTGACCAGGGAGCTGAGATAGGGCAGGGCTTTACCTAGCAGAGACTTGTAGATAACCTGTAGCCAGTGAGTTTGGCGATGAGTATGAAGCGAGGGCCAACCAAAGAGTGCATACAGGTTGCAATGGTGGGTAGTGTATGGAGCTTTGGTGACAAAACGGATGGCACTGTGATAGACTGCATCCAGTTTGTTGAGTAGAGTGTTGGAAGCTATTTTATAGATGACATCACCGAAGTTGAGGATCGGTAGGATGGTAAGTTTTACGAGGGCATGTTTGGCAGCATGAGTGAAGGATACTTTGTTGCGATATAGGAAGACGATTCTAGATTTAATTTTGGATTGGAGATGCTTAATGTGAGTCTGGAAGGAGAGTTTACAGTCTAACCAGACACTCAGGTACTTGTAGTTGTCCACGTATTCTAAGTCAGAGCTGGACGGGCGAGCAGCTGCAGACAGCAATCGATTGAAGAGCATGCATTTGGTTTTACTTGCGTTTAAGAGCAGTTGGAGGCCACGGAAGGAGATTTGTATGGCATTGAAGCTCGTCTGGAGGTTAGTTAGCACAGTGTCTAAAGAGGGGCCAGAAGTATACAGAATGGTGTCGTCTGCATAGAGGTGGATCAGAGAATCACCAGCAGCAAGAGCAACATTATTGATGTATACAGAGAAGAGAGTCGGCCTGAGAATTGAACCCTGTGGGACACCCATAGAGACTGCCAGAGGTCCAGACAACAGGCCCTCCGATTTGACACACTGAACTCTATCAGAGAAGTAGTTGGTAAACCAGGCGAGGCAATCATTTGAGAAGCGAAGGCTGTCGCGTCTGCCAATAAGAATGTGGTGATTGACAGAGTCGAAAGCCCTGGCCAGGTCGATGAATACGGCTGCACAGTAATGTCTCTTATCGATGGCGGTTATGATGTCGTTTAGGACCTTGAGCGTGGCTGAGGTGCACCCATGACCAGCTCTGAAACCAGATTGCATAGCGGAGAAGGTACGGTGGGATTCGAAATGGTCGGTAATCTGTTTGAACTTGGCTTTCGAAGACCTTAGAAAGACAGGGTAGGATAGATATAGGTCTGTACCAGTTAGGGTCTAGAGTGTCACCCCCTTTGAAGAGGGGGATGACCGTGGCAGCTTTCCAATCTTTGGGAATCTCAGATGATACGAAAGAGAGGTTGAACAGGCTAGTAATAGGGGTTGCAACAATTTCGGCAGATAGTTTTAGAAAGAGAGGGTCCAGATTGTCTAGCCCGGCTGATTTGTATGGGTCCAGATTTTGCAGCTCTTTCAGAACATCAGCTATCTGAATTTGGTTGAAGGAGAAATGGTGGGGGCGTTGGCGGGTTGCTGTGGAGGGTGCCGGGCAGTTGACCGGGGTAGGGGTAGCCAGGTGTAAACCATGGCCAGCCGTAGAGAAATGCTTATTGAAATTCTCAATTATAGTGGATTTATCGGTGGTAACAGTGTTTCCTAGCCTCAGAGCAGTGGGCAGCTGGGAGGAGGTGCTCTTATTCTCCATGGACTTTACAGTGTCTCAGAACTTTTTTGAGTTAGTCCTACAGGATGTACATTTCTGTTTGAAAAAGCTAGCCTTAGCTTTCCTAACTGCCTGTGTATATTTGTTCCTAACTTCCCTGAAAAGTTGCATATCACGGGGGCAATTCGATGCTAATGCAGAACGCCACAGGATGTTTTTGTACTGTCAATGGCAGACAGGTCTGGAGTGAACCAAGGACTATATCTGTTCCTGGTTCTACATTTTTTGAGTGGGGCATGCTTATTTAAGATGGTGAGGAAGGCACTTTTAAAGAATAGCCAGGCATCATCTACTGACGGGATGAGGTCAATGTCATTCCAGGATACCCCAGCCAGGTCGATTAAAAAGGCCTGCTCGCCGAAGTGTTTTAGGGAGCGTTTGACAGTGATGAGGAGTGGTCGTTTGGTCGCTGACCAATTACGGATGCAGGCAATGAGGCAGTGATCGCTGAGATCTTCATTGAAAACAGCAGAGGTGTATTTGGAGGGCGAGTTAGTTAGGATGACATCTATGAGGGTGCCCGTGTTAACGGATTTGGGGTTGTACCTGGTAGGTTCATTGACAATTTGTGTGAGATTGAGGGCATCAAGCTTGGATTGTAGGATGGCCGGGGTGTTAAGCATGAGCTCAGAAGAGATGGGGGGAATCAATTCACATATGGTATCGAGGGCAAAGCTGGGGGCAGAGGGAGGTCTATAGCAAGCAGCAACAGTGAGAGACTTGTTTCTGGAAAGGTGAATTTTTAGAAGTAGAAGCTCGAATTGTTTGGGTACAGACTTGGATAGTAATACAGAACTCTGCAGGCTATCTTTGCAGTAGATTGCAACACCGCCCCCTTTGGCAGTTCTATCTTGGTGGAAAATGTTATAGTTAGCGATGGAGATTTCAAGGTTTTTGGTGGTTTTCCTAAGCCGGGATTCAGACACGGCTAAGACATTCGGGTTGGCAGAGTGTGCTAAAGCAGTGAGTAAAACAAACTTAGGAAGTAGGCTTCTAATGTTAACATGCATGAAACCAAGGCTTTTACGGTTACTGAAGTCAACAAATGAGAGCACCTGGGGAGTGGGAGTGGAGCTAGGCACTGCAGGCCCTAGATTAACCTCCACATCACCAGAGGAACAGAGGAGAAGTAGGATAAGGGTACGGCTATAGGCTATACGAACTGGCCGTCTAGCACGTTCGGAACAGAGAGTAAAAGGAGCAGGTTTCTGGGCACGATAGCATAGATTCAAGGCATAGTGTACAGACAAAAGTAAGGAGGATGTGAGTACATTGGAGGTAAACCTAGGCATTGAGTAATGATGAGAGAGATATAGTCTCTAGAGACGTTTAAACTAGGTGATGTCATCGCATATGTAGGAGGTGGAACAACAAGGTTGGTTAAGGCATATTAAGCAGGGCTAGAGGCTCTACAGTGAAATAAGACAGTAATCACTTACCAGGACAGTAATGGACGAGGCATATTGATATTAGAGAGAGGCATGCGTAGCCAAGTGAACATATGGGTTCAGTGAGTGGTTGGGCTGACTGGGGACACGGCGATTCAGACAGTTAGCAGGCCAATGTTAACAAGCTAGCAGTTAGCAGACCGGGGCTGGCAAGCTAGCAGTTAGCAGACCAGGTTAGCAAGCAAGCAGTTGACAGACCGGGGCTAGCAGTTAGCAGACCGGGGCAGGCAAGCTAGCAGTTAGCAGACCGGGGCAAGCAAGTTAGCCTTTGGGGGATGTCGCGATGGGGGTAAGTCTGTTTTTGCCTCTTCGTGCGGTGACGTCGATAGACCAGTCGTGGAATTAGTAGGGTTCAAAGTAGCTCTAGGTAGCTAGAAGGTCGCGGGTTAGCAGAATGGGCCTTCAAGGGACGTCGCGCCTGAGGAGCCTGTTGGAATCCTCGGGCAGATTATGTCGGTATTCCAGTCGTAGAGGATCGGCGGGTTTCCGTGCCCCGTACCGGCAGTAGAAGGGGTCCGGATACTGTAGCCCAGGAGTGGGCTTCGGTGGTAGCTCAGGAGCCCTGGCCGGGCTAGCTTCAGGCTAATTGGTGCTTGCTCCAGGATGGAAGCACTAACCAGGAGTAGTCACCCGGGATTGCGGTTAGCTAGTTGCAAAGATCCTGATGAAAATGTTCTGAGTTTGCGGTAGGAATCTGGGGATATGGGGGGAAAAAATAATAATAATAATAATAGGTCCGTTATGCTCTGGTTTGAGTCACGTTGTTCGAACTGGCGAGAGCTTTCAGAGCTAAAGGTTAGCTGATGACCGCTAGCAATGGTTTGCTGACTGATAGCTGGTAGGTAGTTAGCTGGCTAGCTTCAGTTGAGGGATACCAGAGCCGAAGTAAATAGAAATACTTAAAAAAACAGATCCACGCCACATTGGGTGAGGCGGGTTGCAGGAGAGTATTTAGAAGTTGTTTAGGAAAATATTTTTAAAAGATATGCGAAGAAAAATATGTAAAAAGATATATACAAGGGACACGACAGGACAAAGACGTCTGACTCCCACGCCATCTTGGATTTAATACTTTGAATTGACATAATTTGAGTCAATTGGAGGTGTACCTTCCTTTTGTCCTACCTTCAAACTTAGTGCCTCTTTGCTAGACATTATCGAAAAATCTAAAAGAAATCAGCCAAGACCTCAAAAAAAGATTGGAGGCCTCCACAAGTCTGGTTCATCCTTGGGAGCAATTTCCAAACGCCTGAAGGTACGACGTTCATCTGTACAAACAATAGTACGCAAGTATAAATACCATGAGACCATGCAGCCGTCATGCTGAGACCATGCAAATCAATCCTAGAACAACAGCAAAGGACCTTGTGAAGATGCTGGAGGAAACAGATACAAAAGTATCTATATCGACATAACCTGAAAGGCCGCTCAGCAAGGAAGAAGCCACTGCTCCAAAACCGCCATAAAAAAGTCAGGCTACGGTTTGCAACTGCACATGGGGACAAAGTTCGTACGTTTTGGAGAAATGTCCTCTGGTCTGATGAAACAAAAATAGAACTGTTTGGCCATAATGGCCATCGTTATGTTTGGAGGAAAAAAGGGAATGCTTGTAAGCCGAAGAACACCATCCCAACCATGAAGCACTGGGGTGGCAGCATCATTTTGTGGAGATGCTTTGCTGCAGGAGGGACTGGTGCACTTTACAAAATAGATGGCATCATGAGGGAGGAAAATTATGTGGATATATTGAAGCAACATCTCAAGACATCAGTCAGGAAGGTTGGTCGCAAATGGTTCTTCCAAATGGACAATGACCCCAAGCATACTTCCAAAGTTGTGGCAACATGGCTTAAGGACAACAAAGTCAAGGTATTGGAGTGGCCATCACAAAGCCCTGACCTCAATCCTATAGAAAATGTGTGGGCAGAACTGAAAAACCGTGTGCGAGCAAGGAGGCCTACAAACCTGACTCAGTTACACCAGCTCTGTCAGGAGGAATGGGCCAAAATTCACCTAACTTATTGTGGGAAGCTTGTGGAAGGCAACCCGAAATGTTTAACCCAAGTTAAACAATTTAAAGGCAATGCTACCAAATACTAATTGAGTGTATGTAAACATCTGACCCACTGGGAATGTGATGAAAGAAATAAAAGCTGAATTAAATCCTTCTCTCTACTATTATTCTGACATTTCACATTCTTAAAATAAAGTGATGATCCTAACTGACGTAAGACAGGGAATTTTTACTAGGATTAAATGTCAGGAATGGTGAAAAACTGAGTTTAAATGTATTTGGCTAAGGTGTATATAAACTTCTGACTTCAACTGTATATATAGATATATAGCTTTTGTAAAGTATTCATACCCCTTGACTTTTTCCACATTTTGTTACGTTACAGCCTTATTCTAAAATGTATGAAATAGTTTCCCCCCCATCAAATCTACACACAATACCGCATAATGACAAAGTAAAAAACTTTTTTGCTAATTTAGAAAACATAAAAAACTGAAATATCACATTAACATAATTATGCAGACCCTTTACTCAGTACTTTGTTGAAGCACCTTTGGCAGCGATTACAACCTCGAGTCTTGGGTATGACGCTACAAAAGCTTGGCACACCTGTATTTGAGGAGTTTCTCCCATTCTTCTATGCAGATGCTTTTAAGCTCTGTCAGGTTGGATGGGGATCGCTGCTGCACAGCTATTTTGAGGTCTCCCCAGAGATGTTCGATCGGGTTCAATTCCAGGCTCTGGCTGGGCCACTCAAGGACATTCAGAGACTTGTTCTGAAGCCACTCCTTTATTGTCTTGACTGTGTGCTTAGGGTAATTTCCTGTTGGAAGGTGAACTTTCGCACCAGTCTGAGGTCCTGTGCACTCTCGAGCAGGTTTTCACCAAGGATCTTTCTGTACTTTGCTCCATTCATATTTCCCTCGATCCTGACTAGTCTCCTAGTCCCTGCTGCTGAAAAACATCCCCACAGCATGAGGCTGCCACTACCATCCTTAACCGTAGGGATGGTGCCAGGTTTCCTCCAGATGTGACGTTTGGCATTCAGGTAAAATAGTTCAATATTGGTTCATCAGCCCAGAGAATCTCGTTTCTAATGGTCTGAGAGTTTTTAGGTGCCTATTGGAAAACTCCAAGCGTGCTATCATGTGCATTTTACTGAAGAGTGGCTGGCCTGATTAAATAAAGGCCTGATTGGTGGAGTGCTGCAGAGATGGTTGTCCTTCTGGAAGGTTCTCCCATGACATTTACATAAGGTGCCTTATGTAAATGTAGGAGGAACTCTGGAGCTCTGTCAGAGTGACCATTGGGTTGGTCACCTCCCTGACCAAGGCCCTTCTCCCCCGATTGCTCAGTTTGGCTGGGCGGCCATCTCTAGGAAGAGTCTTGGGGTTTCCAAACTTCTTCCATTTAAGTATAATGGAGGCCATTGTGTTCTTGGGGACTTTCAATGTTGCAGAAATGTTTTCATAGCCTTCCCAAGATCTGTGCCTCGACACAATTCTGTCTCGGAGCTCTAAGGACAATTACTTCGACCTCATGGCTTGGTTTTTCCTCTGACATGCACTGTCAACTTTGGGAAATTATTTTGACAAGTGCGTGCCTTACCAAATCAATTGAATTAACCATAGGTGGACTCCAACCAAGTTGTAGAAACATCTCAAAGATAATCAATGGAAACAGGATGCACCTGAGCTCAACATCGAGTCTCATAGCAAAGGGTCTGAATACTTATGTAAATAAGGTATTTATGTTTTGTAATTTATAACATTTTGCACACATTTCTAACAACCTGCTTTCCCTTTGTCATTATGGGCTATTGTGTGTGTATTGCTGAATAAAAAAAAATTATGAATCCATTTTAGAATAAGGCTCTAACGTAACAAAATGTGGAAAAAGTCAAAGGGTCTAAATACTTTCCCAAGGCACTGTATGTCTGTTTTCGAAAATAGTTTTCTGTAAACTTAAATGACTAAAATGTATAAAGTATGTAGAAAAGAGCTATATAAACTACATGACCAAAAGTATGTGGACACCTACTGTAATTTCCGGACTATTGAGTGCACCTGAATATAAGCCGCACCCACTGAATTTAAAAAAATTCTTATTATTTTGAACATAAATAAGCCGCACATGTCTATAAGCCGCAGGTGCCTACCGGTACATTGAAACAAATGAACTTTACACAGGCTTTAACGAAACACGGCTTGTAACAAAAATATATAGGCTTTAACGAAACACGGCTTGTAACAAAAATAAATAGGCTTTAACGAAGCACGGCTTGTAACAAAAATAAATAGGCTTTAACAAAACACGGCTTGTAACAAAAAATAAAACATTTGCAGTAAACAGTAGCCTACCAAGAAGGTCATTGGTCACTATATTCCTCCTCCTGTGCACTGAAACCACTGAAGTCATCTCCTTCGGTGTCGGAGTTGAATAGCCTCAGAATTGCTTCATCCGATATTGGATCGGTTTCATTGTCGCTCTCGTCACTGTTTGACCTTAACCCGTTCGGCAATTTCATTGGTCTAATGAAAGCTTCATGCCGCCAAAAAACTGAGCACGTCAAAGAATGTGTTTTTTTGGAGAAAAGAAATTTGAAAGCGGGAAAAATCCCTATATTAGCCGCGTCATTGTTTAAGCCGCGAGGTTCAAAGCGTGGGAAAAAAGTTGCGGCTTATAGTCCGGAATTTACGGTACTTGTCAAACATCTCATTCCAAAATCATGGAAATTAATATGGAATTTGTCCCCTCTTTGCTGCTGTAACAGCCTCCACTATTCTGGAAATGCTTTCCACTAGATGTTGGATCATTGCTGTGGGTACTTGCTACCATTCAGCCACAAGAGCATTAGTGAGGTTGGCTCCAATTCATCCCAAAGGTGTTCGATGAGGTTGAGGTCAGGGCTCTGTGCAGGCCAGTTAAGTTCTTCCACTTCACCACTTCTGTATGGCCCTCGCTTTGTGCACAGGAGCATTGTCATGCTGAAACAGTAAAGAGCCTTCCCCAAACTGTTGCCACAAAGTTGGAAGCACAGAATCGTCTAGAATGTCATTGTATGCTGTAGTGTTAAGATTTCTCTTCACTGGAACTAAGAGCCTAGCCCGAACCATGAAAAACAGCCCCAGACCTTTATTCCCCAGACCTTTATTCCAAAAATTTGGCACTATGCATTCGGACAGGTAGCATTCTCCTGGCATCCGCCAAACACATATTTGTCCGTCAGACTGCCAGATGGTGAAGCGCATTTCCACTGCTCCAGAGTCCTATGGCAGCGAGCTTAACACCAGTCCAGCCGACGCTTGGCATTGCGCATGGTGATCTTAGGCTTGTGTACTGCTGCACGGCCATGGAAACCCATTTATTGAAGCTCCTGACGAACAGCTCTTGTGCTGACGTTGATGTAAGAGGCAGTTTGGAACTAAAAAGTGAGTGTTGCAACCGAGGACAGACAATTTTTTACGCGCTTCAGCACTCAGTGGTCCCATTCCGTGAGCTTCGCGGCTGAGCCGTAGTTGCTCATTTCCACTTCACAACAACAGCACTTACAGTTGACCGGGACAGCTCTAGCAGGGCAGAAATTTGACGAACTGACTTGTTGGAAAGGTGGCATCCTATAACAGTGCCTGCTATTGTGATTGCATGGCTGTGTGCTTGATTTTATACACCTATCAGCAACAGGTGTCCACATACTTTTGTAAATATAGTGTATTTTTAAATAAGATCATCTTTGAGAACTAACAATCAATTACCAATAAAAACTAGACATCAGACAAAATAGAAAATTCTGAAAATTGCACGGTCTTCGGCCAAAAATTTTAAAAGCCTTCCCCTTGGCCGCAGAGGCAAAATATTGCTGTTTGGCAAAATATGTAGAATTGCAGGAAATGTGCTTAAAAACTGCAACATTTTGTTTCTGCGGCCAAGAGGACGGCCTTTAAAAAAAATGGTGGAGACCGTACAATTGGCCATGCCCCACTGCCACATTTTGCCAAAATATAATGACAATGAGAAGGAATTGGATATAGTGAGACAATAGCCACAGTGTATTCGTCTTAACTAGGGTGTATTCGTCAGGGTGTAGGTTTGGCAGGTTTCAATTCCCTTTATGGGTGTATGGATAGCATTATATGGTGTGGGCTGTTGTTTACAAAACCGAGCTGCCTCCGCCGAGTGAGAAAGAGATTTGAGTGTCACACTCCTACCATCATAATGCGTTCCAAGATATGACAAATGGCTAAAGCTCTGCTAGTTGTCACTTTAATATGCAATTATCGGAGGGGCCCTGTATTTGGGGCCAGCTGCTGCTAAGTCTGATAAAGTCGAAACATTTCTCATTCCTTCGTTTCCCAACAGTAATTTCTTGAGACAATAAAAGCCTCCAATTTACCATCGGACTAGATGAGGGTAGTAATCAGTGGTGTCCCTAGGAAGGCTAATACACTGGAAATATAGAAAAAAGGGTTAGACTACGAAGCTGTAAATCTGAGGCAAAGTGGGGACAGTCAGCTGCCACCCAGCAGCCCAGCCGTGGAGCAGCTGGGGTTGAAACAGTGCAGTTCCTGCTCCTCCTTCTCATCGGTTTTAAATGATTTCCGACCACTCTTGCATAGCACTGCTACTACACCCCCCCACTACACTCCCCGATCAGGGGCCTGTCCAGGGACCCAGGAAAGGGAGAGTGCATCCCCAGCCCACGCCGTTGGACCTCTGCCCATTTCACACATTAAACACACCCAATTCACGGGTCCCTTCACACTTCTCCTCCGGCGGCAGAGGCAGCCGTGGCGGGTTGATGCCACAGAGCCGTGCGGCATGGACCCCATATGTTCCCTTTTCTCAATGTGTAATGGCCTTGCATGATTCGCCTCCTCTCCCCTCGCCATGCCCTAATTATTATCATCCAGCCTCATCTGTGGCAGTGCCAACACACATTCGTTCAAAGCTTCCCTCTCCTCCTCACGCCCTTCCTCTCTTCATCACAGCGATAGGGCATCACAGCGACATCGTGCCACTATGCTTTACACATTTCCCATAGTAACAGGAGGAAAGCAAAGGGCGCGATGCGACAAGCCCATAGGCTTATTCCTACTTGGCCATTTCAACATCATGCCAGCCCCCCTCATTGACCTTCACTCATCATAGAGGCTGTATACTGCTGGATGGGGGATCTTCCTCACCCTACGGGTCCTCAGGTAATCTAATAAATGGGAAATCAATAATTGAAGTGCTATTATCGAGGGGATGGGTGGTACAGCAGGTTGGTACAGCAGAGCGCCTGAATGCAAATAGCCTGATCAAGTCGCTGATCAAGTCTTCCTCTTGCAGTTAAGCATTGCCTGTTTCCATACCTCAATTTGCCTCTTGATATAACAGTCATTTATTGCTTGTAAACAAAGTTACTACGTTATTAAAGGGGAATTGACATCCAGTTCCATTGGCAGGAAAATCTTTTAAAGCATAAAAGGTCATTCATTTAGTCACATAACTGTAAATAAGGGGGGTATGGTCTGTTCAGCCCTGGGTATTGAGATTTTGTCCATTTCTTTGCAAGGTTTTTACAACGGTTCTATTCATGTATTTGGCTACAATAGAAGTAAAATGTTGACAGTTATTCTTTACCTTCATTAATGGGATATTGAATTAGCTAATAATTGCAACAATTATTTTTGATCTACATGGTCATAGGACACCACTTCATTAAGAGATTAAATTAACCTCATATCCCAGTTACATTGAACTTCAATGTGGGTGAGTGTTTCTTTTAAAATAGTTCCTTATTTACATTGATTTTGTTTTTACATTTTATCTCATGAAATAGAAGTCTCAAATTACTTTAGATGGTAATGTCAGTTTTTTTTAAAGAAATGCACGAGAAAGCTTCAAGATGTACATTTCAACCTGTTGAATCAGACTGCATATAAAGATGTTTGGGGGGAAAAAAAACTTTTTTCTAGAATCACGCCGAGACCAGGGCCGCCGGAAAACGTTTGGCGAGGCGGCATTCAGCGGGTCGGACACAATGCCTATGTGGCAGGGGTTTATAACGATCACGTTTTACAAAAGGAAAGCAAGTTATGTTGCGGACACCAATGCCGCCCTACCCGGGAAAAAAAAGCATAACTACACTGAGCTGCCGAGGAGATCCCCTGAGGACAACGTGGGCTACGTGCTTACTTTCTCCATGGAGGACGAATGCAAGTCATTCAAGCGTGTTAACTCTCGCAAGGCCGCCCAGACGGTAACCCTAGCCGTGCCCTCAGAGCATGTGCAGACCAGCTAGCTTTTGTGTTTTCTGACATTTATCTCTCTAGCTCAGGCTGTTATCCCCACCTGTTTCAAGATGTCCACTATCATCCCTCTTCCAAGAAATGGAAAGTAACTGAACTGAATGACTACCAACACGTAGCACTCACTTCCATCATCATGAAGTGCTTCGAGAGGCTAGTCAAAGACAACATTACCTCCTCCCTCCCTGATACACTCAACCCTCTCCAATCGCCTACCACCCTGACAGATCCACGGATGACGCCATTGCCATTGCACGACACACTGCCCTCACCCACCTGGACAAAAGGAATGCATAGTGAGGATGCTGTTCATCGACTACAGCTTGGCCTTCAATGCCATAGTACACTCTAAACTCATCACAAAGCTCTCGACCCTGGGACTGAACTCCTCCCTAGGTAACTGGGTCCTGGACTTCCTAACGGGCCGCCCCCAGGTGGTAAAGGTAGGCAACATTACCTCCTCCACACTGATCCTCAACACAGGGGCCTCACAAGAGTGCGTCCTCAGCCCCCAGCTCTAATCCCGGTATACCCACGACTGTGTGGCCTCAAATTAGCTGACAACACGACAGCAGTAGGCCTGATTAACAACAACGACAAGACGGCCTACAGAGGTAGGCACCCCGACAGAGAGGTGCCAGGTAAACAATCTCTCCCTCAATGTCAGTAAAACAAAGGAGCCGATTGTGGACATTAAGAGGAACCAGGATGGGCACGCCCCCATCCTCATCAATGGGGCCGCCGTGGAGATGGTAAAAAACGTCAAGTTCCTTGACGTAAAGGTAAAAACCCCATGGACACCGTGGTGAAGGCAGCACGGCAGTGACTCTTCAACCTCAGGAGGCTGAAGAAAGTTGGCCTGTCCCCGAGGGCCCTCACATTGTTCAGGAGCACCATCGAGAACGTACTGGCCTGGTACGGCAACTCCACTGACGCTGACCACAAGGCTCTAAAGAGGGTGGTACACTCAGCCAAACGCACCATTGGGCGCTCACTGCTTTCCGTCCAGGACACATTTTACATTTACATTTTAGTCATTTAGCAGACGCGCTTATCCAGAGCGACTTACAGTAGTGAATGCATACATTTCATACATTTCATTTCATGCATTTTTATTTTTTTTATACTGGCCCCCGTGGGAATCGAACCCACAACCCTGGCGTTGCACACACCATGCTGCCGTTGCAAACACCATGCTCCACCAACTGAGCCACAGGGAAGACACCTACAACACCAGGTGTCGCAGGAAGGCCAAAAAGATAATCAAGGAACTTAGCCACCCGAGCTACGGCCTGTTCTCCCCGCTTCCATCATTCAGACATGGGCAGTATAGAAGTATCATGGAAAAAACGATCAGACTGGCCAATAGCTAACTGCTACCCCCTTTTTTCCCCTCTCTGTGTGCCCTCCCCCACTCTCCTTATGGATATTCTATTCCCCCCAACAAACATTTAACCTGCTCCCACCCCCCAGTCTATATAAGGTCCCACAGTTGACAGTACATGTTAGAGCAAAAACCAAGCCATGAGGTCAAAGGAATTGTCTATAGAGCTCCAAGATAGGATTGTGTTGAGGCACAGATTTGGGGAAGGATAACAAAACATTTCTGCAGCATTGAAGGTCCCCAAAAGCACAGTGGTTTCCATAATTCTTAAATGGAAGTTTGGAACCGCCAAGACTCTTCCTAAAGCTGGCCAAACTGAGCCATCGGGAGAGAAGGGCCTTGGTCAGGGAGGTGACCAAGAACCCAATGGTCACTCTGACAGAGCACCAAAGTTCCTCTGTGGAGATGGAAGAACCTTCCAGAAGGACAACCATCTCCGCAACACTCCACCAATCAGGCCTTTATGGTAGAGTGGCCAGACAGAAACCCCTGCTCAGTAAAAGGCACATGACAGCCAGCTACGAATTTGCCAAAAGGCACCTAAAGACTCTCAGACCATGAGAAACAAGATTCTCTGGTCTGATGAAACCAAGATTGAACTCTTTGGCCTGATTGCCAAGCATCACGTCTGGAGGAAACCTGGCACCATCCCTACGGTGAAGGATGGTGGTGGCAGCATCATGCTGTGGGGATGTTTTTCAGCGGCAGGGACTGGGAGACTAGTCAGGATTGAGGCATAGATGAACGAAGCAAAGTACAGAGCGATCCTTGATGGAAAACCAGCTCCAGAGCACTCAGGAACTCAGACAGGGGCGAAGGTTCACCTTCCAACAGGACAACAACCCTAAGCACACAGCCAAGACAACGCAGGAGTTGCTTCGGGACAAGTCTCTGAATGCCCTTGAGTGGCCCAGCCAGAGCCGAGACTTGAACCCGATCGAAAGGTGGACTCGCAATGTTATTTCAGCAGATAAGCACGGGTCCCTGTGGACTAGAGGTCGATTAATTAGTGCCGATTTCAAGTTTTCATAACAAACGGTAATCTGCATTTTTGACGCCGATTATGGCCGACTACATTGCACTCCGCGAGGAAACTGCGTGGCAGGCTGACCACTTGTTATGCGAGTGCAGCAAGGAGCCAACGTAAGTTGCTAGCTAGCATTAAACTTATCTTATAAAAAACAATCCATCTTAACATAATCACTAGTTAACTACACATGGTTGATTATATTACTAGTTTATCTAGCTTGTCCTGTGTTGCATATAATCAATACGGTGCATGTTAATTTATCATTGAATCACAGCCTACTTCACCAAATGGGTGATTTAACCTCTAGGGGCTATGTGGGACGCAAGCGTCCCATCCCTGGTACACCCTATCAACAACAGGTGAAATATCAAGAGCGCCAAATTTGAAAACAATTAAATGTCATAATTCAAATTTCTCAAACATACAACTATCTTACACCCTTTGAAAGATAAACATCTCCTTAATCTAACCACGTTATCCGATTTCAAAAAGTCTTTACGGCGAAAGCATAAAGTTAGATTATGTTAGGAGAGTACATTGACAATAGCTGTGTGTAATGTTTTGTCAATTCAAAGACAGGCGTCACCAAAAGCAGAAAACCAGCTAAAATTATGCACTAACCTTTGACAATCTCCATCAGATGACACTCCTAGGACATTATGTTAGACAATACATGCATTTTTTGTTCTATCAAGTTCATATTAATATCCAAAAACAGCGTTTTACTATGGCGTTGATGTTGAGGAAATCGTTTCCCTCCAATAACCGCCAGTCAATCAGCACAACAAATTAAATAATTACTATTCGAAAACATTGGTAAAATATTATATTGTCATTCAAAGAATTATAGATTTACATCTCTTGAACGCAACCGGATTGCCAGATTTAAAAATAACCTTACTGGGAAATCACACTTTGCAATAATCTGAGCACTGCGCCCAGAAAAATACGCTTTGCGATACAGACTAACCGCCATGTTGGAGAGATCTAAAATCGAAAATACTATGTAAATAATCCATTACCTTTGATTCTCTTCATAAGATGTCACTTCCAGGAATCCCAGGTCCATAACGAATGTAGTTTTGTTCGAAAAAGCTCATAATTTATGTCCAAAAAGCTCCGTGTTGTTAGCACATGATCTATGCCCGCCGGACTTCTCTTCATGAACGAGGGGGAAAAAAATATTTACGTTCGTTCAAACATGTCAAACGTTGTATAGCATAAATCATTAGTGCCTTTTTTAACCAGAACATGAATAATATTCAAGGCGGACGATTGCATTCTCTTTTAAAACGTATTGGAACGAGAGTACCCAACATGAACTCGCGTGCCAGAGTCTAATCGGCCACCACCGTTCCAAGGCTCTTGTTCGGTCAGATCTCACAGTATAAGACTCAAAACACTTTGTAAAGACTGGTGACATCTAGTGGAAGCCATAGGAAGTGCTCAACGATTAATAAGCCCCTGTGTGTTTCAATGGCATAGGCTTAAGGTAATTCAAGACATCAGGTATCCACTTCCTGTCAGAATTTGTCTCAGGGTTTTGACTGCCATATGAGTTCTGTTATACTTACAGACACCATTCAAACAGTTTTAGAAAATTCAGAGTGTTTTCTATCCAAACCTGAACAATAATATGCATATTCTAGCTTCTGAGTTGGTGTAGGAGGCAGTTAAAAATGGGCACATATTTTTTTCAAAATTCTCAATACTGCCCCCTAGCCCTAAGAAGTTTTTAACTTGCGCATTCGTGAAAAAAGCACTGTTGTTGCACCAATGTGTATCTAACCATAAACATCAATGCCTTTCTTAAAATCAATAGACAAGTATATATTTTTAAACCTGCATATTTAGTTAATATTGCCTGCTAACATGAATTTCGCTCGTTGCGAACTGTGTGAAGACCATTTCTTACTAACAAAGACCGTAATTAATTTGCCAGAATTTTACATAATTATCACATAACATTGAAGGTTGTGCAATGTAACAGCAATATTTAGACTTAGGGTTGCCACCCATTCAATAAAATACGGAACAGTTCCTTATTTCACTGTAAGAATAAATGTTTGGTTTTCGTAATGATAGTTTCCGGATTTTACCTTATTAATTACCTAAGGCTCGTATTTCTGTGTGTTATTATATTATAATTAAGTCTATGACTTGATAGAGCAGTCTGACTGAGCGGTGGTAGGCAGCAGTAGGCTCGTAAGCATTCATTCAAACAGCACTTTCCTGCGTTTGCCAGCAGCTCTTCGCTGTGCTTCAAGCATTGCGCTGTTTATGACTTCAAGCCTATCAACTCCTGAGATTAGGCTGACAATACTATAGTGCCTATAAGAACATTCAATAGTCAAAGGTATATGAAATACAAATGGGATAGAGAGAAATAGTCCTACAATTCCAATAATAACTACAACCTACCTAAGAATATTGAAGACTCATGTTAAAAGGAACCACCAGCTTTCATATGTTCTCATGTTCTGATCAAGGAACTTAAACGTTAGCTTTTTTACATGGCACATATTGCACTTTTACTTTCTTCTCCAATACTCAGTTTTTGCATTATTTAAACCAAATTGAACATGTTTCATTATTTATTTGACACTAAATGAATTTTATTTATATATTATATTAAGTTAAAATTAAAGGGTTCATTCAGTATTGTTGCAATTGTCATTATTACAAATATATATACATAAAAATCGTCCGATTCATTGTATCGTTTTTTTTTGGTCCTCCAATAAATCGGTATCGGCGTTGAAAAATCATAATTGGTCGACCTCTACTGTGGACGGTGGAAAGGCAAACAACTGAACAAAAAGTATGAGAGCCTTCATTTCGTTACGCCACACAATTACAATTAGAAAGGAGCACTGATACTTTGTCTATTGTGTAACATCTTTACCAGGGAAATGAATGTGTCACATACGAGCTGGGAGCATCGATAGTAATAAAATAATTTTAGCCGATGTTAATAGAACAAAGCCTGCCTTGTTGCCCTGAGGTTCTGAACTTTAGAACCCTGTTCAGTCATAAGGGAGCCAGCCAAGCCTCAGGCTGTTTACATCTTGTTTTTTTAATGGGTTTCATTTTTAAAGTTTCCCTTTAATCATCCAAAACACACCACTGTCTCAACAGCTATATTGTCAACCCCCCCAAAAATTGTGGGAATGGAGGAAGAGCACATGTAACATGCAGGATATGAACCGGAGTCGTCCTTGGAAGCAACAATAGATTTAGACCATTACACTAAGAGGATATTCCCTCTTGGTCCAAGGGCAGACACTGGTTTTGAAGTTTGCAGACGGGGCTACCTCGTCACATGACTATGAGCAACCATGCCCGACTCATGTCCGCTACACACATAATGGTGTCAATGTGGTATGTGATCCCCCCCCCAAATCTGCAGACAGTGTCGTGATGACTGATGACAAAGTGTCCCTGTGGTACGCTGCAAAGTTTAGGGCGCACTGTGGTATAGTCATAAAGTTAGATAGAAGACCCGTCTTTGTATCTGTGCCATCATGGCATCTGTGAACACATGGGCAGAGCCATTGAGGATACAGTGCCTTCAGAAACTATTCACACCCCACATTTTGTTGTATTACAGACTGAATTTAAAATGAATTAATTTTGATTTTGTGTCACTGGCCTACACACAATACCCCATAATGTCAAAGTGGAATAATTTTTTTAAATATGTACAAATTAATAAAAAATGAAAAGCTGAAATGTCTTGTCAATAATTATTCAACCCCTTTCTTATGGCAAGCTTAAATAAGTTCAGGAGTAAACATATGACCAGGAAGGTTTTCCAATACCGTAAAAATAAACAAAGCAAACATTGAACATCCCTTTGAGCATGGTTAAGTTAATAATTCCACTTTAGATGGTGTATCGATACACCCAGTCACTGCAAAGATACAGGCGTCCTTCCTAACCACTCAGGGATTTCACCATGAGGCCAATGGTGAATTTAAAACAGTTACGGAGTTTAATGGCTGTGTTAGGAGAAAACTGAGGATTGATGAACAACATTGTAGTGACTCTACAATACTAACCTAAATGACAGAGTGAAAAGAAGGCAGTCTGTACAGAATAAAAATATTCCAAAACATGCATTCTGTTCACAATAAGGCACTAAAGTAAAACTGCCCAAAAAATGCCAAAATAAATAAACTTTATATCCTGAATACAAAGCGTTATGTTTGAGGAAACTCCAACACAACACACCACTGAGTAACACTTCATATTTCAAGCATGGTGGTGGCTGCTGCATGATATCGGTATGCTTGTCATTGACAAGGACTAGGACATTTTTTGATAACAAAAAACATAATAGAGCTAAGCAGAGGCAAAACCCTAAAGCAAAACCTGCTTCAGACAAATTCCTCTTTCAGCAGGACAATAACCTAAAACACAAGGCCAAATATAAACTGTAGTTTCTTCCCAATGAATGTTCCTGAGTGGCCTAGTTAGAGTTTTGACATAAAATGGGCTTGAAAATCTATGGCAAGACTTGAAAATGGCTGTCTTTCAGATACTACAGTATATTGAAATCACAATGTTTTACCTGCATGTGACTCTGAGGATTTGAAAAAGCGAGGCACCTTTCCCTCCATCTGTCAATTACAAGAAGTGCCCATCTATTTATGTACAATTTGACAACTAATAGGCCTAAAATTGTCACTCATTAGATTGTCAATTTAATCTTGTCTATAGGCTAACTCTTATTATGTGTGAAATTAGTTTTACTGTAGTTTAGGTGTAATTTCAATGGGCCGCCTGCAGGTTGACTGACATTGTTTGTTTCACCGCTCATCAACTTGGATAGAGTAAAGGATATGTTTTGCATTATTCCAAATGGCCTTCAGCAACACATATCATGTTTCCCTCAGAATAAATTTGATTAGTAATAGAGTTACAGTAAATAAAAACAGTCCTGTAACCACTTCTTTTTACAAAGTAAAACATAAAAGAATACGCTATCAAACCTGCAAGGCGCGCAGTCAAATTATTAAAATTAGTGCCGACGCTGATAAATAGGCTTAAGTACACCAATAGAAAATACACTTAGCGACAGAATTTGGAGAATGAACAGAGGACATCTTCTGGACCTGAAATTTAAATACGTAAGCAAAAAAATAAAAAGCTTTACCATTACAAATGTCGACATAGAGGACAGAGAAAAGCCAACCCCCAATATAATTTGGGATGATTTTTAGGCGTACATTAGGAAAAGGTTAATCTCATACTCTGCAAAAGTTAAATCTGATTTTGAAATTAAAATGAAAGGAATCACTATCTTAGAAAAAGCCCATAAAAAATCTTCACATGTTAAAGAAGAAAGAAAAATGTCTGACCTTAAGCAGGAATACTATCTTTTACTTTTGAAGAAAGCCAACAACTACAGGTTAAACTAAAATAAAGCCTACCACTTAATGGAAAATAATTTATTGACTAAGATATATGGAATCTTTTTAATCTCTACAGAATTGGTGGGTTGCCCGCGGGATGGTTGAGTTAACATAGCCTAATGTCATTCGCATGAGGTTGTAGGTAACAAGAACATTTCCCAGGACGTAGACATAACTGATATTACAGAAATCTTAAATTCTTGTTAATCTAACTGCACTGTCCAATTTACAGTAGATATTACAGTGAAATAATACCATGCTATTGTTTGAGGAGAGTGCACAGTTTTGAACTTGAAAATGTATTAATAAACCAATTAGGCACATTTGGGCAGTCTTGATACACAATTTTGAACAGAAATGCAATAGTTCATTGAAAAAAAGGGTTAGATATTTAGAAGGTCATACCATAGTGAGCCGGTGGTGCAAAATGCCTTATAAATGCCTCGTGAAAAAGCTATGACCAAATAATAGTACTTTTATGCTGATCTGCTCACTCATGGACAACAACATTCAAACTGGGTAATAACTCAAAACAACGTAAGGCTAGAGAATTTTATAGACAAACACTACCAACAAAAACTTGGCGGAGAGTAAACACGGAAAGAATAGAGAACCAAACTCTAAAAGAAAACTAAGAGACTCTTCGACTGACACGGATTACCTATTTTCACCACCCTGTACGGTAAGCTTGGAAGCAAAACTGCTAAAATCTATAAATGACAAATTAGGCGTGCATGAGTTAGTCCGTAAAGATATACATGAAATGAAGGTGAGCCTTGAAATGAGTGATAAGAAAGCTGCGATACTGGAAAAAGAAACTAAAAAGCTGAAGGGTACAGTCAATGTAATCTAAGCTGACATTAATTAATTTAAAAGAGAGAAGTTCTTCAGAGAATCCCTACTTGATATACAGACTAGATCAATACGTGAAAATCTGGTGCTTACCGGAATTAAAGAAGATGGTGGGGAATATCCTGAGAGTGTTGTGAAAGAATTCATGGTTAACTACAGATCCGAGGCGACACTGTCGACCAAATTCAACTCAAACGAGCAGCCAATCGTTGCCAAATTTGCATCTTTTAAAGATTAAATAATGGTTAAAAGCCTGGGCAAAAGACTTGCCGGCTTAAAAATAGGTATGAATGATCAGTTCCCAAAGGAAATTGCAGAACGACGCAAAGTACTATGTCCACTCTTATTTGACAATAGACTAAAAGGGAGACGTGTAGATCTCATAGTCGACAAACTATATATTGATAACCAACTTTTCCAAGACACCAAGACCACTTCATGGCTATTCTAAATAAAATAGAAAGTCCAACCCTACTAATGGTAGGGATTGTAATACAATTTTTTTACGGAAATAATAAAATACAACAATTAAACTATAAATACACTATACTATTCAAGTTAGGGAATGTTGCAAAATAATGTTATCTATTTTTTTTGTATAGTATTCATAAATAGATCAAATAAAGGAAAATTCATGAAATAATAATTTCCCAAATACAAGGAACTGGAACACAAAAGTACCCAAAGCCCAAAAATAGTGAGGAATCAACAAGGTAGAAATAAAAAAAACTGCAGAAGACATAAAAGGCACAGTATTTGGGTATGTATGGGTATTTCTGTGAGGGGAGTGCGGGTGTGTAGGAAGATGGGGGTGCTTGTGTTTTGTGTGATTGGAAAAGTGTGATGAGTTGAGGGAATAAGGAAAATTGCAAATGCCAGAGCCCATGTGTGTCTGCGAACAGGAGTTATGGCAGACCGAGAGCCTTCACTTTTGCGCAGATATGGGATATACATTTTACAATAAAAAAATATAGTATTTTTTTTGTCCTATCATGATGGAATGGTGCCAACCATATATCCTATACACTGACCTGAGCGATCCATCCACTAAGGAGAAGTCCTTATCCGTTTTATAGGCCTACTGCAAGTTTCCTACGTAGCCATGACAGAAAAGTGAACGCGGTCAGAGACCCACTAAAGCAACACCGTCCCCTCAAGAGTCTGAGCCTGCCTGGCAGGGTTAGTCCAAAAGCCAAAGCTCCTGGATGGGTGAGTATAATATACAAGGATTTTCTCAAAGCTGCAAATGAGAACCTTGACGACTTCGTACATAGCCGGCAGGAATTCCGGTGGAATACCCCACCCAGGTAGTGGCAGTGCTGGTAACACTGGATCCAGTAACCCATGGGGAAGGAGTCACCCTCGGACAATCGGAAAGGGGGCATATTATTGTAGACCTGGCGACACAGAATAATCAAACGGTCTGACTACACAGAGGTGTTTGGAAGATGGGTCACAAAGGGGACCAGTGTGTGTGGGTGTTGGGGGAAAGGGAGGTATTCGAGCTCTATCGACTTGGACAAGATATCTTCCCATTCCTAATAATTTTGGCATGCCTTCTTAAACAGACAAACAGTATACACATTCACACATCAAGTCTTCTCTTGAGTTGGGCTCGGGGATGGAACAGCTGTTGAACATTTGACTTTGTGCTTGTGTGTAAGTCGATCTATGGTTGGAAAGGGAGAGAGGGGCAGAGGTGTTTGTTTGGGAGGGGTGGGGTGAGTGAGTGAGTGAGTGTATGCATCCCACATCTGTGGAAAAAATTGTAGAATTCCTACTACCGGCCGTTATGGGTAACAATCCTTCGTAGAAGTGCTTATATTATAACGCATATTGTTCGTCAATTGTCTGAATAAATGATGACATGCTCTATGCTAGAGTGCGATGAGTCAAGTAAAGCCCCCCCAGCCAAACCCTCCCCTAACCCAGACGACGCTGGGCCAATTGTGCGCCGCCCTATGGGACTCCCGGTCACGGCCGGTTGTGACACAGCCTGGAATCGAACTCAGGTCTGTAGTGAATCCTCAAGCACTGCGATGCAGCGCCTTAGACCGCTGCGCCACTCATGAGGATCCATGTGCTCTTTTTAAAGGATGGGCCCCTATGTCTTGTTGTCCCAGTCACTGGGACCACTCAGGCGTCATACCACTCAGGAAGGAGACACGTTCTGTCTCCTAGAGATGAACGTACTTTGGTGCGAAAAGTGCAAATCAATCTCAGAACAACAGCAAAGGACCTTGTGAAGATGCTGGAGGAAACAGGTACAAAAGTATCTATATCCACAGTAAAACGAGTCCTATATCGACATAACCTGAAAGGCCGCTCAGCAAGGAAGAAGCCACTGCTCCAAAACTGCCATAATAAAGCCAGGCTAAGGTTTGGGGACAAATGGGGACAAAGATCGTACTTTTTGGAGAAATGTCCTCTGGTTCGATGAAACAAAAATAGGACTGTTTAGCCATAATGACTATCGTTATGTTTCGAGGAAAAAGGGGAGGCTTGCAAGCCAAAGAACACCATCCCAACCGTGAAGCACGGGGGTTGCAGCATCATGTTGTTGGAGTGCTTTGCTGCAGGAGGGACTGGTGTACTTCACAAAATAGATGGCATCATGAGGCAGGAAAAGTATTTGGATATATTGAAGCAAAATCTCAAGACATCAGTCAGGAAGTTAAAGCTTGGTCGCAAATGGGTCTTCCAAATGGACAATGACCCCAAGCATACTTCCAAAGTTGTACAAAATGGCTTAAGGACAACAAAGTCAAGGTATTGGAGTGGCCATCACAAAGCCCTGACCTCAATCCTATAGAAAATTTGTGGGCAGAACTGAAAAAGTGTGTGCGATCAATGAGGCCTACAAACCTAACTCAGTTACACCAGCTCTGTCAGGCGGAATGGGCCAAAATTCACCCAACTTATTGTGGGAAGCTTGTGGAAGGTTACCCAAAACGTTTTACCCAAGTTAAACAATTTAAAGGCAATACTACCAAATACTAATTGAGTGTATGTAAACTTCTGACCCACTGGGAATGTGATAAAAGAAATAAAAGCTGAAATAAATCATTTCTCTCTACTATTATTCTGACGTTTCACATTCTTAAAATAAAGTGGTGATCCTAATTGACCTAAGACAGGGAATTTTTACTCTGATTAAATGTCAGGAATTGTGAAAAACTGAGATTAAATGTATTTGGCTAAGATGTATGTAAACTTCAGACTTCAACTGTATAATCAAAATTTGTGGTAAGTGGTGAAATAAGTATAGCTAGTTATAATTGTAGTGGCTTAGCAGATAATAAGAAAAGACAATCAGTCTTTACCTGGCTAAGAGAGAAGGAATATAATATCTATTGTTTACAGGAAACCCATTATACACCTTTAGACAAAAAAAATGGGGGGGGTCAAAGAAACTCAAAAGGAGTGATGATATTAATTAACCATAATTTTGATCCGAATGTGCAAACTATTCAAACAGATCATCAAGGAAGGTGGATCCTTTTAAATATGCTATTGGGCCATAAAAAGATTTGGCTCATTAACCCATATCGTCCAAATAATGATGATCCACGCTTCAATGAAAATATATACATTAGCAGTCAAAAGTTTGGACACACCTACTCTATCAATGTTTTTTCTTTATTTTTACTACGTTGTAGAATAATGTTGATGGTTTTTGAGACTGCACTTGAATCTTTTCCACATTGACTGACCTCCATAATCTTAAAGTAATGATGGACTATCGTTTCTCTTTGCTTATTTGAGCTGTATTTGCCATAATATGGACTAGGTCTTTTACCAAATAGGGCCATCTTCTGTATACCACCCCTCCCTTGTCACAACACAACTGACTGACTCAAACACATTAAGAAGGAAAGAAATTCCACAAATGAACTTTTAACAAGGCACAACTGTTAATTGAAATGCATTCCAGGTGACTACCTCATGAAGCAGGTTGAGAGAATGCCAAAGCTCAAATCAAATCAAATTGTATTGATCACATACACATGGTTAGCAGATGTTAATGCAAGTGTAGCGAAATGCTTGTGCTTCTAGTTCCGACCGTGCAGTAATCTCTAACAACAGTAATAGTAATAGCAATATCTAACAGCTGTCATCAAGGCAAAGAATCTCAAATATATTTTGATTTGCTTTTTTGGTTACTACGTGATTCCGTATGTGTTATTTCACAGTTTTGATGTCTTCACTATTATTCTACAGTGTAGAAAATAATAAAAATAAAGAAAAACCATGAATGAGTAGGTGTGTCCAAACTTTTGACTGGTACTGTATAATAATTTGTGAGGTTACTGGCAATACATGACTCAATTATTATGGTGGGAGATTATAATACGGTTTAAGTACCTCAATGGACCGTAAAAAAAATCAAACTACAAACTAACCTCCTCATGCACTTAAGGAAAGTACGAATATTATGGATATATTGGAAATGGAGGATAGAAGAGGCTTAAAAATTCTGACCCAGTGAGATATACATGGTGGAGGCTCAATCAAGCTAGTCGTCTTGACTACTCTCTTATGTCATTTTTGCTGGCACCAAAAGTTAAGAGTGTTGATCGGGGACAGAATGCGGTTGGACCATCAAGTAATTGGCATACATTACTCTTACATAATTTCCGAGAGGGCGAGGATATTGAAAAGGTAATCAAAGCCTACTGGATGACAAATTGTTTTTAACCAAGAAGGAAGAATGTATAATGAATTTTTCCTACATAACATAGGTACGTACAGCAGTTCCCCTTATTGTATGTGACGTTTTTAAATGTGCCTTTCAAGGCCATGCAATTCATTACTCATCTTTAAAACAAGGAGTATTCATGTCAAAGGAGGACCTAACAATACAGATAGCAATAAAAACTGTTCAAGAGGCACAGAATAAGTTAGAGGAAAAACAAAAAGAAATAGAAGAACTTATTCAAGAGTATTATTTTTTTATATTATAAAAATAAAGCTAAATGAATGGAATATGGGGAAAAATGCACTAAACTATGTTTTAATCTTCAACATAGAAATTCTACCAAAAAGTATTTAAATAAACTTCTTACAAATGGAGTCATCCATGATTCACCGAACAATATTTTGAAAGAGGGAGCAAAGTACTTTAAGCATATATTTTCATTTCAGTCTCCTCGATTTCCACTAACTAAAGTTCATTTTAAGGATTTTTTTCTATTAATAGTGTAAAATTAACAGCTATACAGAAATACTCATGTGAAGGCGTAATTATAGAGGAGGAACTTCTTGATGCAATTTAAGCCTTCACGTATGGGAAAACTCCTGGGCTGGATGACATACCAGTGGAGGTACAGTATATCAGATATTTTTCCATGTACTCAACGGTCCATTACTGACATGTTTTAACCACTTCTATAAAAATGGTAGACTGTCAGATACTCAGCAAGAAGGTCTAATTTCACTATTACTGAAACAGGACCCAGATGGTAAATGTAAAGATCCAGTCCACCTAAAAAAAACGAGAGACCCCTTACACTTCAGTGTTGTGATGCCAAAATCCTAGCAAATTGTATAGCGCATAGAATTAAAAAGGTTTTGTCGGGTGTTATTTATCCTAATCAGACAGGTTTTTTACATGGCCGATGCATTGGAGATAATATACTGCTCAAAAAAATAAAGGGAACACTTAAACAACACATCCTAGATCTGAATGAAAGAAATAATCTTATTAAATACTTTTTTCTTTACATAGTTGAATGTGCTGACAACAAAATCACACAAAAATAATCAATGGAAATCCAATTTATCAACCCATGGAGGTCTGGATTTGGAGTCACACTCAAAATTAAAGTGGAAAACCACACTACAGGCTGATCCAACTTTGATGTAATGTCCTTAAAACAAGTCAAAATGAGGCTCAGTAGTGTGTGTGGCCTCCACGTGCCTGTATGACCTCCCTACAACGCCTGGGCATGCTCCTGATGAGGTGGCGGATGGTCTCCTAAGGGATCTCTGGACTATAGCATCCGCCAACTCCTGGACAGTCTGTGGTGCAACGTGGCGTTGGTGGATGGAGCGAGACATGATGTCCCAGATGTGCTCAATTGGATTCAGGTCTGGGGAACGGGCGGGCCAGTCCATAGCATCAATGCCTTCCTCTTGCAGGAACTGCTGACACACTCCAGCCACATGAGGTCTAGCATTGTCTTGCATTAGGAGGAACCCAGGGCCAACCGCACCAGCATATGGTATCACAAGGGGTCTGAGGATCTCATCTCGGTACCTAATGGCAGTCAGGCTACCTCTGGCGAGCACATGGAGGGCTGTGTGGCCCCCAAAAAATGCCACCCCACACCATGACTGACCCACCGCCAAACCGGTCATGCTGGAGGATGTTGCAGGCAGCAGAACGTTCTCCACGGCATCTCCAGACTGTCACGTCTGTCACATGTGCTCAGTGTGAACCTGCTTCATCTGTGAAGAGCACAGGGCGCCAGTGGCGAATTTGCCAATCTTGGTGTTCTCTGGCAAATGCCAAACGTCCTGCATGGTGTTAGGCTGTAAGCACAACCCCCACCTGTGGACGTCGGGCCCTCATACCACCCTCATGGAGTCTGTTTCTGACCGTTTGAGCAAACACATGCACATTTGTGGCCTGCTGGAGGTCATTTTGCAGGGCTCTGGCAGTGCTCCTCCTGCTCCTCCTTGCACATAGGTGGAGGTAGCGGTCCTGCTGCTGGGTTGTTGCCCTCCTACGGCCTCCTCCACGTCTCCTGATGTACTGGCCTGTCTCCTGGTAGCGCCTCCATGCTCTGGACACTACGCTGACAGACACAGCAAACCTTCTTGCCACATCTCGCATTGATGTGCCATCCTGGATGAGCTGCACTACCTGAGCCACTTGTGTGGGTTGTAGACTCCGTCTCATGCTACCACTAGAGTGAAAGCACCGCCAGCATTCAAAAGTGACAAAAACATCAGCCAGGAAGCATAAGAACTGAGAAGTGGTCTGTGGTCACCACCTGCCGAACCACTCCTTTATTGGGGGTGTCTTGCTAATTGCCTATAATTTCCACCTGTTGTCTATTCCATTTGCACAACAGCATGTGACATTTACTGTCAATCAGTGTTGCTTCCTAAGTGGACAGTTTGATTTCACAGAAGTGTGATTGACTTGGAGTTACATTGTGTTGTTTAAGTGTTCCCTTTATTTTTTTGAGCAGTGTATAAAACAAGTACTGGAAACAATAGAACACTATGAAAAATCTGTGAAACCAGGCCTGTCATTTATAGCTGACTTTGAAAAATCCTTTGATAAAGTATGACTGGAATTTATGTATAAATGTCTGCGCTATTTTCATTTAGGAGAATCTCTACAATGGGTTAAACTTATGTATAGTAACCCCAGGTGTAAAATAGCAACTTCTCAAACTATTAAGGATGTACATTATCGGCACATGTATTATGGCCATCGAAATGTTAGCTATCAATATCAGATCCAACAATAATACCAAGGGAATAGAAATCCAGTGCTTAAAAGCAAAAGTATCATTGTACACTGACGATTCATGTTTTCTTTTAAATCCGCAATTTCGATCCCTGCACATCATCGTAGATGAGCTAGATAATTTTCTAACTTCTCTGTTTGTGCAAAATGTTTCTGTGAAAAGCCAGTCTGGCTAGCTCAAATGTTGACTGTTGCGTCAATCGAAACTGGACGTTTTAAATAAGCGTTCTAATCGTACTGGTTTGAGTGTACACTGCAGGGACCATTGTTGAATGATCACACTAGGCAGTGCGCCATGTGCGCAATATCCAGAGTGCCACTGGTGGAGTCAGGTCAGGGTGGTCTACTATGGGCTGTTTCATTTAGTATCCGTTGGGGTCGGCTTGGGGCATGATTATATTTCCCCATAGTAAGTTTTACCGAAGTTGACTCACTGAATGGGAACGTAAAGTTTTGACTAACTACTGTTCCCTGAAGGAGGGAAACAACATACAACACCTGTTTGACCCCGCACAGCCTGTTCCTGGGCTTGGTGAAGAGCGGTATTACATCGAAGGAATGAATCCGAGCCTCACGCTCATCACCTGTGGAAGGTCGGGCTTCCAGCGAGGCACGGATTTCATTAAACTTGTCAGGTGTGATTGAAAATCCTTCAACCAAATTCGGTAGAGTGCGACTCCCCCATAGTGCAGTATGTTGTACCTAGTTTCCCTCCTTCAGGGAACAGTAGTTAAAGTCATAACCAGGGTTGGGGAGTAACAGATTATATGTAATCTGTTACATGTAACGGATTAAAGAAAATACTAACTGTAATTTGTTACATTACCAGCTAAATTATAATCAGATTATAGATACTTTTGAAAAACGAGATGATTACTTCTACTTTTAAATGCACTTTTAAATGCAGAAAGGATATTTGCGAATAAAATATTTGACACCTTTCTGTTTTCTCAATGACATTAAAATCAGCATTTAAAAAAGGTGCAAGTTTAAGTTTGTTCCACCAGAGCGAGTCTGACCACAAGTCAGAGACCACTATGATGACACACCAAATGCGTTTGATGGATCGCAGGAAAAGAGCAGGAATAGGCTTTTTGTAGACTACAATCCAAGCTGTGTCTTCCAGTGGTGCGACTGCTGTCGGCATCCAAAGACTATCCAATTTTTCAACGCTTGGAGGTAAGGATGACAGCAGTGGTGTAGCCTATGGGCGATATGGATATCACTCAGGCCTATTATAGGCTACGTAGCGCATTTATATATATAAATATGATATTATATATTTTTTTTCTTCTAAGGGGTGGATCAGCTTAATATTGCGGAAAGATTGTTGCTTCCTTCAATGTAATTGTCTGCATCATTTCCAATCCCCCATATCTTTATATATATATATATATATATATATATATATATATATATATATATATATACACACACATACATACACACACATGCATACATACATATATATATATATATATATACATACACATACCTATATAGATATACATACTTTTTTTTTTATAGTATACCTTGATTATTCCCCGTAAACCCTACCACCCTTCCCCCAATTGGAGTAAACTAATAAATAATAACACTTAGGTTTCTACCTTCAGTTTATATAGTTGAAGTCGGAAGTTTACACACACTTAGGTTGGAGTCATTAAAACCCGTTTTTCAACCACTCCACAAATTTCTTGTTAACAAACTATAGTTTTGGCAAGTCGGTTAGGACATCTACTTTGTGCATGACACAAGTAATTTTTCCAACAATTGTTTACAGACAGATTATTTCACTTACAATTCACTGTATCACAATTCCAGTGGGTCAGAAGTTTACATACACTATTGGAGGTGTACCTGTGGATGTATTTCAAGGCCTACCTTCAAACTCAGTGCCTCTTTGCTTGACATCATGGGAAAATCAAAAGAAATCAGCCAAGACCTCAGAAAAAAAGATATTTGCCGAATAGGATTTAGATATTTGCGCCTTGCAGATTGTGTTTGTCGTGGATGGCCGTTTAGAAATGTATATGTGTATTTTAACCCAATAATGGTTGAATTGAAGAAGTTTAAGCTGCCTATCAATTATTGTTTTCGTGACCAAGGTTTTATTAGTTTTACCGTTTAATAACCAAACGGAAGCAAACAGAGCAAAAATAGACTTTCTATTGGACAAATTCAGGTAGGTCCCTCCCAATTCTCTTTTCGCAACAGAATCAGTGTAATGAATACGCCCCAGTGTACAGTCAGTGAAAAATGTGCTCTTGCAACAGCTGCATAGTGTGGATCCGAGCCTATGGAATAAAAGTTTGAGTTCCTCCCTTCTAAACTCCCCGGTGGTATTGTGCTCCATACTGTCAAAAACAAGTTTAATGTAATAAGACCACAAGTGGGGATTTTATTGCTCAATTTAATGTCCTAATCGACACATGCTCAAACTCGCACACTTTTGATTAAACAGCTTAAACAGCTGCAAATTATTGAGATATCAAAATGTCACCAACAAAAAAGTAAACAATAGCCTTTTCGGTAGTGATCAAAGCAGGCCATTCCGAGAGCAGCATCGAATCAATGAACCTAATCTGTTGTTCATGACAACAAAAGTATAAACAACAGAGTAGGCTAATTAGACCTTAGTTTTGGGATTATGCTCAGGTAAAACACTTTGGTTAATCTATATTTCCAAGTCCTATTTTTGAAAATCAATGGGTATTAAATGAATTGGAATGACTGAAAATATGATGTTCTAAAAAAAAGTTCTAAAACTTTTGACCAGTAGTGTGTGTAAACTCTGGGTAACATTTAGAAAGTAACCTACCCAACCCTGGTCATAATGTTATGTTATTACTGCAATCACAGCTAAATCGGAATGAAGAAAAAAGGTGAGATACAGGGAGGACACGCTTTTTAGACCTTATATTGCAATTCTAAGGGATCCAAAACTTTAACCTCCTGACAAGCATGGGGCTAAGAAACATTGCTGTCCCCTTCCCCTCTCCATCGGTCCAATCTCACCACCAGCGCTAAAAGGTGGGAGCCCGGCAAGGAGGTGCCGTATCACTGCTCCGCATTCCAAAGTGAATATCTGACAAGACAATTTCAGCGGGAGCTCAAGCGTTCCTTCCAGAATGATCCTCAGGACTGCTCAGTGCTTAAATCCTGGGCTTTATTTATCAGAATCACACAGCGCCATGACTTTGGAAATGAGCCTCGAGGAGACAACTCTTCAAATGGTATGGATATGCAAACCTATTAAAAAGCCAATTACCCCGTACTTTTTTATTACGCGGTTGCAAAATGGGGAGCGTAATCATAAAGAGTCAATACGGAAACAAAATAGCACCTCAGCTCTGTCATGAATCAACACCCGGTGTGTGTGAAATCTAATGTTTAATTCACAGCAACATAAATCACCAATATGGGACCAATATTAAGCTTTATTACACTTTTACATTCATTTTACGGGGAGTGGTGATTCAACACTGTGCACACAGCACGTTCCATATCCTCGCCTCTCTCCTGGGTCTCTGTGGCCATGCCTTTATGGATACAAAGCATAGGCAAAAACATGTTTAGATCGTTAGCCTTTTGTAATTATCTCTGTATACCCAAGAGAGCCCATATAAGAATATGGATGTGTTATAAATGGCATCCTTTACCATATAAAGTGTACTACTTTTGACCAGAGTTATATGGGCCCTGATCAAAAGTAGTGCATATAGAAGGAATATGATGCCATTTGGGATGCTTCCTATAGCTGAATGGTTTAGAGGATAAAGAGACAGAGAGCAGTCGTTAGTGGGTGTAGACAGAGGGGGCGCTGTGTGTTCTGCAATCTGGGACCATCATCATGATGGCTGACCTCAGGGCTGGCCTCCTCCCTCTTGGGAATGAGGCGTCTCCCACGCCCCCGCCATCATTCCAAACCAATGTCGCTCCCTCGGGGGCACTGCATCACTCTTCAACCGGGACCTGGGAGCCACAGAGGTCATTTTCACCTCCCTGGGACTGTGATTTCCACTCCAGATAACAACAGAGAGTAATTTGTATTATCCCACGTACTAGGAAAAGGCACCAAAGCCTAAAACAGGATAAATGTATCCCAGAATCCCTTTCTTCCATCTCTAGGCTCCACAACAACTGGGATTGTGGTGATGAATGCTGCCCTGCAGGCCTACACACAGTTTCCTTGACAAAATATATTTTCATACCCAGTAGTGTTCAATAATAGATTGCTTTTGTCGAACAAATGTAAAGAAGAAACTTATCAACCATAGTGTAGGTGCCATTGATCCTCTGATGGTCATTGATCTCCCATAGTTAAATCCTATTCAGTAGATACTGTAACCTCAAAGCGGTGCTAATTTTAGAGGTGTGCCTTGGGAGTTGTTATCCTAGGTGTGGGTTGGGGTTGGGGTTGTCTTTTTCCCTATCTTATTTACCAGAGGTTTATCGATGCTGCATCGGCTAACTGTCAATGAGGATAAAGTAATAATTCTTATTGTTTTTGTATGTTCTTGTTTTGGTGTTTGTTAATTATGTTATGTTTTATTTTACCTTGATTCATTTTGGAATTCAAATATATGTACATATGTACACTACCGTTCAAGAGTTTGGGGTCACTTAGAAATGTCATTGTTTTTGAAAGAAAAGCTAATTTTTTGTCCATTAAAATAACATCAAATTGATCAGAAATACAATATAGACATTGTAATGTTGTAAATGACTATTGTAGCTGAAAACGGGTGATTTCTTTTTGAATGGAATGTCTACATAGGCGTACAGAAGCCCGTTATAAGCAACCATCACTCCTGTGTTCAAATGGCACGTTGTGTTAGCTAATCCAAGTTTATCATTTTAAAAGGCTAATTCATCATCAGAAAACCCTTTTGCAATTATGTTAGCACAGCTAAAAACTGTTGTCCTGATTAAAGAAGCAATTAAACTGGCCTTCTTTGGACTAGTAGAGCATCAGCATTTGTGGGTTCGATTACAGTCTCAAAATGGCCAGAAACAAAGTACTTTCTTCTGAAACTCGTCAGTCTATTCTTGTTCTGAGAAATGAAGGCGAGAAACTGCCAAGAAACTGAAGATCTCATACAACGCTGTGTACTACTCCCTTCACAGAACAGCGCAAACTGGCTCTAACCAGAATAGAAAGAGGAGTGGGAGGCCCCGGTGCACAACTGAGAAAGAGGACAAGTACATTAGTGTCTAGTTTGAGAAACAGACGCCTCACAAGTCCTCAACTGGCAGCTTCATTAAATAGTACCTGCAAAACACCAGTCTCAACGTCAACAGTGAAGAGGCGACAACAGGATGCTGGCCTTCATTGCTATTTAGCTACATTTCTTAACAAAGACTCTCGTCTTAGTGTGCCAGAGCGCAGAATAACTAATGCATTTTTTAACACTCAACACCTGTTGAAGATGTCCGGGTCAGTAAACGTCGGCAACAAAGCATAAATCAGTTGTTGTCAGCAGCACAGTTACAGTCACCAACGCTCTGGATAACATGAAAACTGCCTAACCAGCTCTGCTAGGGGGAGGAAAATGGTCAGAGTGGGGTGTTCTCTCATTATGTATCTGGCCTACCTGGTTAAATACCTGGTGAAATATATATATTTTTTAAAGTAGCTAGCCAATGTCAGTCAGTTAGGTTGGGTGCTGGACTGTCATTGTGAGGTCAGAGCTTTTGGGAACAACCCTACTTATTGGCCAGAGCGTACAGTGTGCGCTCTGAACACGAAACGCTCAGAATTTACAAAACAAAAGGAGATGATCGTGGACTTCAGGAAACAGCAGAGGGAGAACCCCCCCCCCCCAAACACACACATCGACGGGACAGTAGTGGAGAAGGTGGAAAGTTAAGTTCCTCGGCGTACACATCACGGACAAACTGAAATGGTCCACCCACACAGACAGCGTGGTGAAGAAGGCGCAACAGCGCCTCTTCAACCTCAGGAGGCTGAAGAAATTTGGCTTGTCATCTAAAACACTCAAGCTTTTACAGATGCACAATCGAGAGCATCCTGTCGGGCTGTATCACCGCCTGGTACGGCAACTGCTCCTCCCACAACGCATCACCGGGGGAAAACTACCTGCCCTCCAGGACACCTACACCCCCCGATGTCACAGGAAGGCCAAAAGGATCATAAAGGACAACAACCACCCGAGCCACTGCCTGTTCACCCCGCTATCATCCAGAAGGCGAGATCAGTAAAGGTGCATCAAAGCTGGGACCGAGAGACTGAAAAACAGCTTCTATCTCAAGGCCATCAGACTGTTAAACAGCCATCACTAACATTGAGTGGCTGCTGCCAACATACGGACTCAAATCTCTAGCCACTTAATAATTAAAATTTGGATGTAATAAATGCATCACTAATCACTTTACACAATGCCACTTTATATAATGTTTACATACCCTACATTACTGATCTCATATGTATATACTGTACTCTATACCATCTACTGCATCTTGCCTATGCCGTTCGGCCATCGCTCATCCATATATTTATATGTACATATTCCTATTCATTCCTTTACACTTGTGTGTATAAGGTAGTTGTTGTGAAATTGTTAGATTAATTGTTAGATATTACAGCATGGTCGGAACTAGAAGCACAAGCATTTCGCTACACTCGCATTAACATCTGCTAACCAGGTGTATGTGACCAATAAAATGTGATTTGATTTACAAACTGACAATATGACACTACAGTTGCAGTCACCAACGCTCTGGATAACATAACAACCTAACCTCTTATGCCTTTAAGAGTTGATCCGTGCGTTCTGTACTAACTTGCCAGCTACTTCCAGACATCTAAGAGAGAGAGATATTCAAGTAATATTCAGTGAGCTGTTCTCTCTCTCTCTCTCTCTCTCTCTTAGATGTCTGGAAGTAGCTGGCAAGTTAGTACAGAACGCACTGATCAACCCTTAAAGGCATAAGAGGTTAGGCTGTTATGTTATCCAGAGCGTTGGTGACTGGTGACTAGTCCAACGCTCTAACCACTAGGCTACCTGCCGCCCCAGGTAGCCTATTAAGACCGAATCCAGGTGGTGAGTCACATATATCTAATGAGGGTGAAGAGTGTTCCTCTTGTCCCAATCAATAGTATTGTTCCTGAAGTTTTCAGACCCTTATTAAGACTGTGACTCAATTTCCTCTTTAAGGTGTGAACAATGGATATTTTATAAAAAAAATATAATAATCAGGGGTTAGATCAGTTTAATATTGCAGATAAATTGTAGCTTCCATCAACGTAATTGTCTTCATCACTTCCAATCCCCCGTATATTTTTTGCAAATATATACAGTACCAATCATAAGTTTGAACACTCATTCAAGGGGTTTTCTTTATTTTTACTATTTTCTACATTGTAGAATAATAGTTAAGACATCAAAACTGTGAAATAACCCATATGGAATCATGTAGTAACCAAGAAAAAGTGTTAAACAAATGAAAATATTTTATATTTGACATTCTTCAAAGTAGCCACCCTTTGTCTTTATGACAGCTTTGCACACTCTTCACATTCTCTCAACCACCTTCATGAGGTATTCACCTGGAATGCATTTCAATTAACAGGTGTGCCTTGTTAAAAGTTCATTTGTGGAATTTCTTTCCTTTTTAATGCGTTTTAGCCAACTAGTTGTGTTGTGACAATGTAGGGCTGGTATACAGAAGATAGCCCTATTTGGCACAATACCAAATACATATTATGGCAAGAACAGCTCAAATAAGCAAAGAGAAATGACAGTCCATCATTGACATGGTCTGTCAATCCGGAAAATTTCAAGAACTTTGAAAGTTTCGCCATGAGCAGCCACAAAAACCTTCAGGCGCTATGGATGAAACTTGCTCTCATGAAGACTGCCACAGGAAAGAAAGACCGAGATTTACCTCTGCTGCAGAGGATATACGTTCATTAGAGTTACCAGCCTCAGAAATTGCAGCCCAAATAAATGCTTCACAGAGTTCAAGTAACAGACACAACTCAACATCAACTCTTCAGAGGAGACAGCGAGAATCAGGACTTCATGGTTGAATTACTGCAAAGAAACCACTACTAAAGGACACCAGTAAGAAGAAGAGATTTGCTTGGGCCAAGAAACACGAGCAATGGATATTAGACCGGTGGAAGTCTGTCCTTTGATCTAATTTGAGTCCAAATTTGAGATTTTTGGTTCCAACCACCGTGCCTTTTTGAGCGCAAAGTAGGTGAACAGATGATCTCTGCATCGGTCTGTATGAGACACACTTGCCGGTTTTAACAAAAGTGTGATCGACACCTGTGTCAGGGATTGGGGTGAAACACCCTGGTCCAGGGCATTTTCAAACATCTCAAGCAGGAGGGGGGCCAATTTAGCAGAAAACTTTTTTTTTTAGAATTCGATTGGGGAGCCATCTGGGCCAGGGTTCCCACTTTGCATTGCTGTAATTTAATTAATAATCTCCTCTAACCGCAAAGGTTGACCAATTTCCTCTCTCTTCTCTGTACTAATGGTAGGAGTTCCCAAATTGTCAAGAAAATCATTCATAATTGAATTGTCTTAAGGCGATTCTGACGTGTAAAAAATTGTTTTGAAGGTATTATTGAGTTTTCATAACTGTGACCTTAATTGCCTACCGTCTGTAAGCAGTTAGTGTCTTAACGGCCGTTCAACAGGTGCATGTTCATCAATTGTTTATGGTTCATTGAACAAGCATGGGAAACAGTGTTTAACCTGTTTGGGATAGGGGGCAGTATTTTCACGGCCGGATAAAAAACATACCCGACTTAATCGGGTTACTACTCCTGCCCAGTAACTACAATATGCATATAATTAGTAGATTTGGATAGAAAAAACTCTAAAGTTTCTAAAACTGTTTGAATGGTGTCTGTGAGTATAACAGAACTCATATGGCAGGCCAAATACGGAGAATATTCTATACGGGAAGTGCCCTGTCTGACCATTTCTTGTCCTTCTTTAGCCTCTTTATCAAAAATACAGCTTCTGTGCTGTAACGTGACATTTTCTAAGGCTTTCATTGGCTCTAAGAAGGCGCCAGAACGTGGAATGATAGCTCTGCAGTCTCTGGGCGAAAAACAGCAGGGGTTTTGGAGAGTGGTCCTTCTGGGAACAATGACACTGGCGTGCGCGTGCATGTGACGACTCCATGTTTTTCTTTCTCTCTTTGAACGAATACGTCGTCACCCGGTTGGAATATTATCGCTATTGTACGATAGAAATCGCATAAAAATTTATTTTAAACAGCGTTTGACATGCTTCGAAGTACGGTACTGGAATATTTTGACATTTTTAGTCACAAAACGCGCCGGCGCGACACCCTTCGGATAGTGACTTGAACGCACGAACAAAACGGAGCTATTTGGATATAACTATGGATTATTTCGAACCAAAACAACATTTGTTGTTGAAGTAGAAGTCCTGGGAGTGCATTCTGACGAAGAACAGCAAAGGTAATTGTCACAAGATTCGTAGTGGAGAGAAGACCAGAAGAGAGAAGAGCAGTGGAGAGAAGTGGAGAGAAGACCGCAGCAGGTATGTGGATACTCATGTTTTTTAATTTAAAAAAAAGGAGTAAAGTATCCACTGGACAAAAACAATAAAGACGACAGCAACAGTCTTGCAGGCACATACAACGCAGTGCAAGGACAACTACACACAACCCCAAAGAAAAACACACACTCCTATATAGGACTCCCAATCAAAGGCAACTCAACACACCTGCCTTCAATTGGGAGTCCAATCACCCACACAACATTTAACAAACACAAACCCCCTGCCACATCCTGACCAAGACTAACCCAATTACGCCCTCTGCCGGTCACGACGTGACAGTAATCCAATTTTTCTTATAGAAAATCTGAGTTTGGTGAGTGCCAAACTTGGTGGGTGTCAAAATAGCTACTCAGAATATTGCAAAATGTGCTTTCACCAAAAAGCTATTTTAAAATCGGACACCGTGATTGCATAAAGGAGTTCTGTATCTATAAATGTTAAAATAATTGTTGTTTTTTTGTCAACGTTTATCGTGAGTAATTTAGTAAATTCACCGGAAGTTTTCAGTGGGTATGCTAGTTCTGAACAAAACATGCTAATGTAAAAAGCAATTTTTTGATATAAATATGAACTTGATTGAACAAAACATGCATGTATTGTATAACATAATGTCCTAGGAGTGTCATCTGATGAAGATCATCAAAGGTTAGTGCTGCATTTTGCTGTGGTTTTGGTTTTTGTGACATATATGCTAGCTTGAAAAATGGGTGTGTGATTATTTCTGGCTGGGTACTCTCCTGACATTATCTAATGTTTTGCTTTCGCTGTAAAGCCTTTTTGAAATCGGACAATAAGGTTAGATAAAGGAGAGTCTTATCTTTAAAATGGTGTAAAATAGTCATATGTTTGAGAAATTGAAACTTTAGCATTTTTAAGGTTTTTCGTATTTCGCGCCAGGCGCTACCATTGGATATTGGCAAGGTCCATAAGAGGGTAAACCCTTTACAATGAAGATCTGTGAAGTTATTTGGATTTTTACGAATTAACTTTGAAAGACAGGGTCCTGAAAAAGGAACCTTTCTTTTTTTGCTGAGTTTATGTCACAACACCCACTCAAACAAATAAATGTTGTCTGGAATCTTCTCAGCCAAGTATAGACGTAATACAGATATCCTGGGTGCTCCTGGAGTTAAGCATTAATCTTGTTGCCATGTAAAAATACATAAAAAATTTACATATTTAACAAAAATGTGGCATTGGCTAGCCAGCTAGATAGTCAAGAGTCAAGTGTTTACAGCCAGCTCCCGCTAGCCAGCCATTTTGATTGTGATGTATTAGCTAACGTTGCCACTCATCTCAGTCAAATTAACTAAATAAAATAAAGATGTCGTCGGGTGCTCCCGGAATGAGAGAAATAAAAAATAACATTGCTTTCATGTTAAAAGTAATATTCAAGTGGGTGTCATGAAAATCAGTCCGTTTCAGCTAGCAAAGTAGCCAGCCATGTATTCCTCCCGCCATGGCCAGCCAGCCGGGCCGCTTCCTCTATCAACTTTACTCTGTCCGCCGGTCATAGAATGCTTTAGCCTCGGCCAGTGTGTCAAAATTGTGGGTCTCTCCCTCCCTCGCCCAGCGCATTTTACGTTCCTTGACTTGGTATTGATGAAAGCGCGCTATGATCGCCCTAGGCCTCTCCCGAGTTCGGTTTGGGGGGCGAGGGATTTGTGTGATCGGTCGAGCTCAGGCGGCTTGTCAAAGACCCCATTACCCATCATTTCCACCAGCATGTCGGAGACAAATTTCACAGGGTTGTCTCAATTCCCTCCATGACGCCAACGATCCGGATGTTTTCCCTTCTGGTACAAATCTCCAACAAATCTACCTTGGAAAGTAGAGCTGTGTTAGCCGTTTTCACATGAGAGACAGCTGCCTCTAGCTCGGCAATCCACTCTGTTTTGTCAGTGGAGAAACCTTCTAGTGTAGAGAGGCGTTGCCCAAACGTGTTGAGCGTCTTCTCGAAAGGCATCAATGGAAGTTTGGAGAGGTGCCAGTGAAGTGCTGATGAGAGAAGCCATATCCTCTTTTAGACTACTTCTTTGTTTAGCTAGCTCAGCTAAAAGTGTGGTCATAGACAAGGCCTCCGACTCTGTGGGAGGGCTGGCCGCAGCAGCCATTTTCGGTATTGCAGTAGTTGGTTTGGCCTTCGACGATGTGTTAGTCGTAGCAGTTCTCTTCGGGTTGGTCTTGCTCTTGGTACCATGGAAATTGATTAGAATAATATAACCAACTAATAAACTCACTCACTCAAAAAAGAAACATTCTCACTGTCAACTGCATTTATTTTCAGCAAACTTAACGTGTAAATATTTGTATGAACATAATATTCAACAACTGAGACAAACTGAACAAGTTCCACAGACATGTGACTAACAGAAATTGAATAATGTGTCCCTGAAGAAAGGGGGGGGGTAAAAATCAAAAGTAACAGTCTGTATCTGGTGTGGCCACCAGCTGCATTAAGTACTGCAGTGCATCTCCTCCTCATGGACTGCACCAGATTTGCCAGTTCTTGCTATGAGATGTTACCACACTCTTCCACCAAGGCACCTGCAAGACATTTCTGGGGGGAATGGCCCGAGCCCTCACCCTCCGATCTAACAGGTCCCAGACGTGCTCAATGGGATTGAGATACGGGCTCTTCGCTGGCCATGGCAGAACACTGACATTCCTGTCTTGCAGGAAATCACACACAGAATGAGCAGTATGGCTGGTGGCATTGTCATGCTGGAGGGTCATGCCAGGATGAGCCTGCAGGAAGAGTACCACATGAGGGAGGAGGATGTCTTCCCTGTAACGCACAGCGTTGAGATTGCCTGCAATGACAACAAGCTCAGTCCGATGATGCTGTGACACACCGTCCCAGACCATGACGGACCCTCCACCTCCAAATCGATCTCGCTCCAGAGTACAGGCCTCGGTGTAACGCTCATTCCTTCAATGATAAACGTGAATCCGACCATCACCCCTGGTGAGACAAAACTGTGACTCGTCAGAGAAGAGCACTTTTTGCCAGTCCTATCTAGTCCAGCGACGGTGGGTTTGTGCCCATATGCAACTTTGTTGCCGGTGATGTCTGGTGAGGACCTGCTTTACAACAGGCCTACAAGCCCTCAGTCCAGTCTCTCTCAGCCTATTGCGGACAGTCTGAGCACCGATGGAGGGATTGTGCGTTCCTGGTGTAACTCGGGCAGTTGTTGTTGCCATCCTGTACCTGTCCCGCAGGTGTGATGTTCAGATGTATCGATCCTGTGCAGGCATTGTTACACGTGGTCTGCCACTGCGAAGACGATCAGCTGTTCATCGTGTCTCCCTGTAGCGCTATCTTAGGCGTCTCTCAGTATGGACATTGCAATTTATTGCCCTGGCCACATCTGCAGTCCTCATGCCTCCTTAACAGCATGCCTAAGGCACGTTCACGCAGAGCAGGGACCCTGGGCATCTTTCTTTTGGTGTTTTCAGAGGCAGTAGAAAGGCCTCTTTAGTGTCCTAAGTTTTCATAACTGTGACCTTAATTGCTTACCGTCTGTAAGCTGTTAGTGTCTTAACGACCGTTCCACAAGTGCATGTTCATTAATTGTTTATGGTTCATTGAACAAGCATGTGTTTAAACCCTTTACAATGAAGATCTGTGAAGTTATTTGGATTTTTACGAATTATCTTTGAAAGACAGGGTCCTGAAAAAGAGCCGTTTCTTTTTTTTGCTGAGTTTACATTCACATAAAAACTAACAGCGGTGTGTAAAAAATGTTAAAATTAATTGGGGACCTCTCTCAAACACGTCTTCTTACATCGCTCGACCGGAAGTCACCTCATACCTTTTGATCAATGATCAATTAGGATATTTGAGTTTAACCACAATATTTGTTGTATTATTTGTTCTGTCTGTATGATGGATTAAATAGAAAAAAAATTGTGATATTTAGGAGATGATTTCCTTTTCAAATAACAAAGTGAGAGGTTGTAATCTGAATAAAGTGAAAAAGGCCATTCTTGAACATTTGCTAGAGAACCAGTTTGGTTTTAAGTATTTAAAAAAAAATATATATATATATATATATATTATATATATATAATATATATATATATATATATATATTTATCTTTATTTAACCAGGTAAGCCAGTTGAGAACTAGTTGTCACTTACAACTGTGACCTAACATTTGTATGACTACAGCCCTTAGTCAGAGGTCTAATGCTTTAATATTTAATCATTTCTGTCCTCCGAATTTATATTCATTATATAAATAGACCAGTTTAATTTAGTCTGTTTTGCTGTTCCAAATAAAATGGAATATTTTTTTCTCAAATAATTTAAAACTGTTCGCTAGGTGTTGACAAGACCATAAGCAAATATGTAAACTGGGATATAACTGAAGAGTTAATAAGGGGGATTTTTCCGCAAATAGACAAGTATTTACCTTTCCATGGTTGCAAGATTTGATCTATTTTTGCTGACTTTCTATTAAATTTTTTGGGAGTGAGATCAACTCTTTCTTTTGGGATATGTATACCGAGTATATTCACATCACCATGAGACCATTTTATTGGTAAACTATACGGTAATGTAAAAGATGTATTTTTTAGTGATCCAATACGTAATATAGTACACTTATCATAATTTGGTTGTAATCCAGAGAGGTTAGGAAAAATATATCTAGATCTTTGACACCTTTGTTTTTAAGCCCTGGATTTCTAATCACTTGATATTATTGTTGGATGTGATTTTTCTGAGAAGTAGCCATTATTTACTATTTTGCACCTAGGGTTACTATACATGATTTGAACCCGTTTTATAAGACATTCTCCAAAATATAAACTCCAGTCGTACTTTATCAAAAGCCTTTTCAAAGTCAGCTATGAATATCAAGGCTGGTTTCTCAGATTTTTCATAGTGTTCTGATATTTTCAATACTTGCCTTATATTATCTCCAATGTACCATCCATGTAAAAACCCTGTCTGATTAGAATGAATACCTTTTTAATTCTATGCGCTATACATTTTGCAAGAACTTTTTCATCACAACACTGAAGTGTAAGGGGCCTCCAATTTTTTAAATGGAACAATGGATCTTTGTCGATGTTCTGTTTAGTAATGACCGCTGCTAAAGATGATACTAGGGAGATTGCTGTCTGCTTCGCAGTGAGACAATGACAGTAAAAGACTACAGAAACCGATGGTTTCAAGAATAATGACGCAGAAAAATTAATCCATGCTTTTGTTACTTCTAGGCTGGACTAATGCAATGCTCTACTTTCCGGCTACCCGGATAAAGCACTAAACAAACTTCAGTTAGTGCTAAATACGGCTGCTAGAATCCTGACTAGAACCAAAAAATGTGATCATATTACTCCAGTGCTAGCCTCCCTACACTGGCTTCCTGTTAAGGCAAGGGCTGATTTCAAGGTTTTACTGCTAACCTACAAAGCATTACATGGGCTTGCTCCTACCTATCTTTCCGATTTGGTCCTGCCATACATACCTACACGTACGCTACGGTCACAAGACGCAGGCCTCCTAATTGTCCCTAGAATTTCTAAGTAAACGGCTGGAGGTAGGGCTTTCTCCTATAGAGCTCCATTTTTATGGAATGGTCTGCCTACCCATGTGAGAGACGCAGACTCAGTCTCAACCTTTAAGTCTTTACTGAAGACTTATCTCTTCAGTAGGTCCTATGATTAAGTATAGTCTGGCCAAGGGGTGTGAATGTGAACGGAAAGGCTGGAGCAACGAACCACCCTTGCTGTCTCTGCCTTGCCGGTTCCCCTCTTTCCACTGGGATTCTCTGCCTCTAACCCTATTACAGGGGCTGAGTCACTGGCTTACTGGTGTTCTTCCATGCCGTCCATGGGAGGGGTGCGTCACTTGAGTGGGTTGAGTCACTGACGTGGTCTTCCTGTCTGGGTTGGCGCCCCCTCCTTGGGTTGTGCCGTGGCGGAGATCTTTGTGGGCTATACTCGGCCTTGTCTTAGGACGGTAAGTTGGTGGTTGTAGACATCCCTCTAGTGGTGTGGGGGCTGTGCTTTGGAAAAGTGGGTGGGGTTATATCCTGCCTGTTTGGCCCTGTCCGGGGGTATCATCGGACGGGGCCACAGTGTCTTCTGATCCCTCCTGTCTCAGCCTCCAGTATTTATGCTGCAGTAGTTTATGTGTCGGGGGGCTAGGGTCAGTCTGTTACATCTGGAGTATTTCTCTTGTCTTATCCGGTGTCCTGTGTGAATTTAAATATGCTCTCTCTAATTCTTTCTTTCTCTCTTTCTTTCTTTCTCTCGGATGACCTGAGCCCTAGGACCATGCCTCAGGACTACCTGCCATGATGACTCCTTGCTGTCCCCAGTCCACCTGGCCATGCTGCTGCTCCAGTTTCAACTGTTCTGCCTGCGGCTATGGAACCCTGACCTGTTCACCGGACGTGCTTGTTGCACCCTCGACAACTACTATGATTATTATTATTTGACCATGCTGGTCATTTATGAACATTTTAACATCTTGACCATGTTCTGTTATAATATCCACCCGGCACAGCCAGAAGAGGACTGGCCACCCCTCATAGCCTGGTTCCTCTCTAGGTTTCTTCCTAGGTTTTTGGCCTTTCTAGGGAGTTTTTCCTAGGGAGTTTTTCCTAGCCACCGTGCTTCTTTCACATGCATTGCTTGCTGTTTGGGGTTTTAGGCTGGGTTTCTGTACAGCACTTTGAGATTTCAGCTGATGTACGAAGGGCTATATAAATACATTTGATTTGATTTGATTTGAATTGACAATCTTAATATTTTCCCAAGACTAGAGATCTCTGAAATGCCTTGCCTCATTTCAGGGAACATCAACTAGATTCAGCCGCGGGGCGATATCTTTCTTAAGTGGATGGTCAGGAGGGCCGGAACATAATTACCAATCATTCGTAGACTGCATATTATCTGCAAGAAGCCCAAACAGATTTAATGCTTGACTTATACAAATGTAAGCAAGATTTGAAATGATTATGTTTATGTGACCGACCGCCCTGATTCAGTCTTATGTAGCAACATTTGAAATTGTATATTTTTTTTACATTGGATAAAAGCAAACACAGAGTTACAAAATGGTATATCATACACTGCATTTGAAGAACAATGGGAAAGTCATTCTACTTGAAAGTTGATAAACTTGTAACCTCACTTTTGAGAAAATGGCCTCTGAATGTTGTGTTATATCTCTTTAAGAGTTGATCTGATCCGTTTTGCTCTCGGAGCTTTCAGTGCGCACAGTGGACGCTCTGGCCGATGAGTAGGGTTGATCCGAGCGTTCTGACCTCACAACGGCAGTCAAGCACCCAAGCTAACTGGCAAACATTGGCTAGCTTGCTAGCTACTTCTAGACACAAATGAGAGAACAGCCCACTCTGACCATTTTACTTGCTCTAGCAGAGCTGGTTAGGCAGTTTTCATGATATTCAGAGCGTTGGTGACTGCAACTGTGCTGGTGGCAACAATTTAATTATGCTTTTTTACCGACGTTTACTGACAACGGACATATTCAACAGGTGTTGAGCATTCATAAATTCATCCAGTTACTCTGCCCTCTAGCACATTCTGGTGAGAGTGCTCTAAAATCGGAGTAGATGGCCAGACTGAATTTACGAAAGCACCTGAGGAGGTGGAGGTCTTTGTTAAGACATGTAGCTAGCTAGCTAAACTATGAACCATAATCCCAACTTACGACATTACTACCCTGCATGAATCTGGAGGTAGCTAACCAACCAGGTGCAATGTTAGCAAGCTAACATTAGACTATAACTAGTCAAGCAAATGGCTCTGAGATACGAATAATAAGATCATACACATAACATTAGCTAGCTAACAGTACACTTTAACATGAAATGAAAACGACTTTCTCAAAATTAGAAATGTGTAAAATTTCAATTTAGCTAGCTAGACTATCTTGGTATATACATCATGGTTGGATGCTTCTCCCTGTCACAGATGCCATGGTTGCCCTTAGTTTGAAGATCCGGAAACAGATGTTTTCTCCATCTCCTTAGCTATCATACTCTAATTCCAATGATTTCAAAACTCAGTCCTCCAGAAAGTGGAGAGCAACACATGCAGTTCTACTAAGCAATATATTTTTTAAAGCCGCATTAGACAGGATTACATAAACATACTAACTAGCTCAAATAGACAGATGCGTGCTATATGGTAGACCGATCCGAACTCCTCTCTCGGCATGTCCAGCCCACTCATTATCTCAGCCAATCTTGGCTAGCGGGAAGGTTGCTGACTTTGTCTGTTGCTAAACCAGCTAGGCTCGTAATTTAAAATGTTTAATTTACAGATGGCATGCACGTTTGATATTAAGGCACATTCTATTTATTTATTTTTATTTCACCTTTATTTAACCAGGTAGGCAAGTTGAGAACAAGTTCTCATTTACAATTGCGACCTGGCCAAGATAAGGCAAAGCAGTTCGACAACATACAAAAACACAGAGTTACACATGGAGTAAAACAACATACAATCAATGATGCAGTAGAAAAAAATAAGACTATATACAATGTGAGCAAATGATGTGAGATAATGGAGGTAAAGGCAAAAAAATGCCATGGTGGCAGAGTAAATAAAGTATGGCAAGAAAAACACTGGAATGGTAGATTTGTAGTTTGAAGAAAGTTAAAAGTTAAAATATAAATAATATGGTGCAAAGGAGCAAAATAAATAAAATAAATAAATACAGTAGGGGAAAAGGTAGTAGTTTGGGCTCAATTAAAGATGGGCTATGTACAGGTGCAGAGATCTGTGAGCTGCTCTGACAGCTGGTGCTTAAAGCTAGTGAGGGAGATAAGTGTTTCCAGTTTTAGAGATTTTTGTAGTTCGTTCCAGTCATTGGCAGCTGAGAACTGGAAGGAGAGACGACCAAAGGAGGAGTTGGCTTTAGGGGTGACCAGAGAGATATACCTGCTGGAGCGCGTGCTACAGGTGGGTGCTGCTATGGTGACCAGTGAGCGGAGATAAGGGGGGACTTTACCTAGCAGGGTCTTGTAGATGACCTGGAGCCAATGTGTTTGGCGACGATTATGAAGTGAAGGCCAGCCAACGAGAGCATACAGGTCGCAGTGGTGGGTTGTATATGGGGCTTTGGTGACAAAACGGATGGCACTGTGATAGACTGCATCCAGCTTGTTGAGTAGGGTATTGGAGGCTATTTTGTAAATGACATCGCCGAAGTCGAGGATTGGTAGGATGGTCAGTTTTACGAGGGTATGTTTGGCAGCATGAGTGAAGGATGCTTTGTTGCGAAATAGGAAGCCAATTCTAGATTTCACTTTGGATTGGAGATGATTGATGTGAGTCTGGAAGGAGAGTTTACAGTCTAACCAGACACCTAGGTATTTGTAGTTGTCCACAAATTCTAAGTTAGAACCGTCCAGAGAAGTTATGCTGGATGGGCGGGCAGGTGCAGGCAGCGATCGGTTGAAGAGCATGCATTTAGTTTTACTTGTGTTTAGGAGCAGTTGGAGACCACGGAAGGAGAGTTGAATGGCATTGAAGCTTGTCTGGAGGGTTGTTAACACAGTGTCCAAAGAAGGGCCAGAAGTATACAGAATGGTGTCGTCTGCGTAGAGGTGGATCAGAGATTCACCAGCAGCAAGAGCGACATCATTTATGTATACAGAGAAAAGAGTTGGCCCAAGAATTGAACCCTGTGGTACCCCCATAGAGACTGCCAGAGGTCCAGACAGTAGGCCCTCCGATTTGACACACTGAACTCTGTCAGAGAAGTAGTTGGTGAACCAGGCGACGCAATCGTTTGAGAAACCAAGGCTACTAAGTCTGCCGATGAGGATGTGGTGATTAACAGAGTCAAAAGCTTTGGCCAGGTCAATGAATACGGCAGCACAGTAATGTTTCTTATCGATGGCGGTTACGATGTCGTTTAGGACCTTGAGCGTGGCTGAGGTGCACCCATGACCAGCTCTGAAACCAGATTGCATAGCGGAGAGGGTGCGGTGGGATTCAAAATAGTCGGTAATCTGTTTGTTGACTTGGCTTTCGAAGACCTTAGAAAGGCAGGGTAGGATGGATATAGGTCTGTAGCAATTTGGGTCAAGAGTGTCACCTCCTTTGAAGAGGGGGATGACAGCAGCTGCTTTCCAATCTATGGGAATCTCAGACGACACGAAAGAGAGGTTGAACAGGCTAGTAATAGGGATTGCAATAATTTCGGCAGATAATTTTAGAAAGAAAGGGTCCAGATTGTCAAGCCCAGCTGATTTGTAGGGGTCCAGATTTTGCAGCTCTTTCAGAACATCAGCTGAATGGATTTGGGAGAAGGAGAAATGGGGGAGGCTTGGGCGAGTAGCTGTGGGGGGTGCAGTGCTGTTGAATGCAGTAGGGGTAGTTAGGTGGAAAGCATGGCCAGCCGTAGAAAAATGCTTATTGAAATTCTCAATTATAGTGGGCTTATCGGTGGTGACAGAGTTTCCTATCCTCAGTGCAGTGGGCAGTTGGGAGGAGGTGTTCTTATTCTCCATGGACTTTACAATGTCCCAGAACTTTTTAGAGTTGGAGTTGCACGAAGCAAATTTCTGTTTGAAAAAGCTAGCCTTGGCGTTTCTAACTGCCTGTGTGTATTGGTTTCTAACTTCCCTAAAAAGTTGCATATCGCGGGGGCAGTTCGATGCTAATGCAGAACGCCACAGGATATTTTTGTGTTGGTTAAGGGCAGTCAGGTCTGGGGAGAACCAAGGGCTATATCTGTTCCTGGTTCTAAATTTCTTGAAAGGGGCATGCTTATTTAAGATGGAGAGGAAGGCATTTTAAAAAAATAACCAGGCATCCTCTACTGACGGGATGAGGTCAATATCCTTCCAGGATACCAGGGCCAGGTCGATTAGAAAGGCTTGCTTGTTGAAATGTTTCAGGGAGCGTTTGACAGTGATGAGTGGAGGTCGTTTGACCGCTGACCCATTACGGGTGCAGGCAATGAGGCAGTGATCGCTGAGATCTTGGTTGAAAACAGCAGAGGTGTAATTAGAGGGCACATTGGTTAGGATGATATCTATGAGGGTGCCAGTGTTTGCGGCTTTGGGGTTGTACCTGGTGGGTTCATTAATAATTTGTGTGAGATTGAGGGCATCAAGCTTGGATTGTAGAATGGCTGGGGTGTTAAGCATGTCCCAGTTTCGCCTAGTCGCCTAGTAGCACGAGCTCTGAAGATAGATGGGGGGCAATCAGTTCACATATGGTGTCCAGAGCACAGCTAGGGGCCGAGGGGGGTCTATAGCAGGCGGCAACGGTGAGAGACTTGTTTTTGGAGAGGTGGATTTTTAAAAGTAGAAGTTCAAATTGTTTGGGTACAGACCTGGATAGCAGGACAGAACTCTGCAAGCTATCTCTGCAGTAGATTGCAACACCGCCCCCTTTGGTCGTTCTATCTTGTCTGAAAACGTTGTAGTTAGGGATGAAGATTTCACAGTTTTTGGTGGACTTCCTAAGCCAAGATTCAGACACAGCTAGGACATCCGGGTTGGCAGAGTGTGCTAAAGCAGTGAATAAAACATGAAAGTTCACATGTTCCAGAAGGCATTTCTGCCCAAAAAATCATTTGATAAAAAAAAAGATTTAGTTCAAATTGCTCTCATGTGAAGTAGTGACCCGCGACATACGCCTAGTTTCCTGAAACGGGTCACATGATCAAGTGTCTCTCTATTATGCGAGGGAATACTTAGGAACAGATTTCTTAAATTAAAATCAATTGGAGCTGATTAAGTTAATAAAGTGTTTTTATTTTTTGCTCAGAAAACTGGGGGGTGGGCAAATAAAACCCCGGCCCGTGGGCAGGTAGTTGGGGAACACTGCCTTACTCTATAGTGAACACAGTGTAACAAAGACTGTAACAGACTACAGATACAGACTGCCTGAAGAAGAAACAAGACAATTTATATATTTCACAAAGACTAGAGATAGATTGATAGATCTCTATTGCATTGGCATGGCATCACAGTGAAACTAAACCACTGTGCCAGGAACACTAGGTTGCTAATACTTGTCTGCTTCCCCCCAGTTCTATCTCAGTTCCAGGCTGAACCCCCTCTCTGAGACAAGCCCCCAGTGAAATCCTGGCTCTTTCCGTATGAGAGGAAGATCCCAGTCAACCTCTATACAGCCCTGCTCCTGTCCCTTACATTATTCCTTTGGCTGAAAACACTCCCTCTGTTCCTGTCCCGCGCTATTTCCCCCATCCATCATCCAACCCAGAGCGTTTGTCTTCTTTATCTGAATCTGCCCCCTGGAGTTTCCCTTTAAATGCATTCTAAGTGGCCCCCATTGATTTCCTAGAAAGCAGAGTGAGTGTGGAGGTTTGAGGAGTCTAGCATTTGTTAGGGTGATTCTTGGGGATATTGGATGTGGGGGGGATTCCTTTAGTTATTCTATGCACTCAGTGCAATCATCTTAACTCCAGCCATCTGGAAAGAGGCAGGTCAGTGGAATGGGAAACAATGAACAGTGCCTTTCACTTTTGTAATTGGCGAACGAACATTAGGGCGGCAGAATTATAACTTGATTGCATTTCATTGTTGAGACAGCTTTCATGGAAATTGTTAGCAGCAAAAAACAGAGTTTTTCAGATGTGGAGATGAGCTTCTAATTTATTCAAGGGTGTTATTAGTTTCCCTTTTTCTCATTAGAGGCTGCTATGATCTTCCCTGGTGATTTGGCAGCTTTTGAATAAAATAACACGCACCTCTGAGCAGTGCTGTTTCTTTAACATGCTAATCATAAATAGGCAGCAGCTTCGGTTGAGAACTGTTCAATTTGTAGAAACTTGGCCCTGACTGGCGCCGGTGCCACAGAGGGAGTTCTCATCGTTGAAAGGATTAAGGTCGTTCTTTATTCCTAAAGAAAGGGAAAGAGAAAATAAGACCGCCTCGGCCAGAGGTGGCACCACAGGTCCCAGAGTGGTGTGGCAAAGAAAAATCTGGGGCCTGCAGTTTTTCTGGACCTTACACGGCAGGAAGTGGCCCAGGAGTGTGAAGGTGAACAGAAAAGCACTGGAGCAACGAACTGACCTTGTTGTCTCTGCCTAGCCGATTCCCCTCTCTCCACTGGGATTCTCTGCCTCTAACCCTATTACAGGGGCTGAGTCACTGGCTTACTGGTGCTCTTCCATGCCGTCCCTAGGAGGGGTGCGTCACTTGAGTGGGTTGAGTCACGTGGTCGTCCTGTCTGGGTTGGCGCCCCCCCTCCCCCCTTGGGTTGTGCCATGGCGGAGATCTTTGTGGGCTATACTCGGCCTTGTCTCAGGATGGTAAGTTGGTGGTTGAAGTTATCCCTCTAGTGGTGTGGGGGCTGTGCTTTAGCAAAGTGGGTGTGGTTATATCCTGCCTGGTTGGCCACTGTGTCTCCCGACCCCTCCTGTCTCAGCCTCCAGTATTTATGCTGCAATAGTTTGTGTCAGGGGGCTAGGGGCTGTCTGTTACAGTTGAAGCTGGACGTTTACATACACCACCTGTTGAGGACAGACGTTCCGCTAGCGGAACGCCTCGCCAAAATCCAATGGAAGAACGTGGCGCGAAATACAAATACCTCAAAAATTAAATAATTTACATTTTTCAAACATACGACTATTTTACAGCATTTTAAAGATAAGACTCGTTAATCTAACCACATTGTCCGATTTCAAAAAGGCTTTACAGCGAAAGCAAAACATTAGATTATGTTAGGAGAGTACATAGCCAAAAATAATCACACAGCCATTTTCCAAGCAAGCATATATGTCACAAAAACCCAAAACACAGCTAAATGAAGCACTAACCTTTGATGATCTTCATCAGATGACACTCCTAGGACATTATGTTATACAATACATGCATGTTTTGTTCAATCAAGTTCATATTTATATCCAAAAACAGCTTTTTACATTGGCATGTGACGTTCAGAACATGCATTCCCACCCGAAACTTCCGGTGAATTTACTAAATTACTCATCATAAACGTTGACAAAAAAAATAATTATTTTAAGAATTATAGATACAGAACTCCTTTATGCAATCGCTATGTCCGATTTTAAAATAGCTTTTCGGCAAAAGCACATTTTGCAATATTCTGAGTAGATAGCCCAGTATTTCTCCTGTCTTATCCGGTGTCCTGTGTGAATTTAAGTATTCTCTAGCTAATTCTCTCTTTCTTTCTCTCTCTCTCTCTCTTTCTCTCTCTCTCGGAGGCCCTGAGCCCAAGGACCATGCCTCAGGACTACCTGGCATGATGACTTCTTGTTGTCCCCAGTCCACCTGGCCGTGCTGCTGCTCCAGTTTCAACTGCTCTGCCTGCGACTATGGAACCCTGACTTGTTCACTGTGATTACTATTATTTGACCATGCTGGTCATTTATGAACATTTGAACATCTTGGCCATGTTCTGTTATAATCTCCACCCAGCACAGCCAGAAGAGGACTGGCCACCCCTCATAGCCTGGTTCCTCTCTAGGTTTCTTCCTAGGTTTTGGCCTTTCTAGAGAGTTTTTCCTAGCCACCGTGCTTCTAGACCTGCATTGCTTGCTGTTTGGGGTTTTAGGCTGGGTTTCTGTACAGCACTTTGATATATCAGCTGATGTAAGAAAGGCTATATAAATACATTTGATTTGATTTGATTAATGTGTTGTAAAAAGGTTTAATATGGGCTATGATGGGACCAGAGTTGTTCTTATCAGGTTAGATGGTTTTAAAAAACTCCTGGAAAAACTCCTGGCCTGAATGAAAACCCTGTCAAAATGAAACAACCTTGTACTTGTTGTTATGAAGTATATTTTAAACAAGGACTAGGGGGTTTCCTATACACAGACATATAAAATCAAACTTTGTTACATGCGCCAAATACAAGCCCTTAATAACCAACAATGCAGTTCAAGAAAGAGTTTAAGAAAATACTGACCAAATAAACGAAAGGTAAAAATAATAAAAAGTAACACAATAAAATAAAACGAGGCTATATACATGGGATACCAGTACAGAGTCATTGTGTGGGGGTACATGTTAGTCGAGGTTATTTGTACATGTAGGTAGTGGTAAAGTGACTATTCATAGATAATAAACAGCGAGTAGCAGCAGTGTAAAAACAAATGGGGGGGGGGGCAAATGTAATTAGTCCAGGTGCCCATTTGATTAATTGTTCAGCAGTCTTATGGCTTTTGATAGAAGCTGTTAAGGAGCCTTTTGGTCTTTGACTTGGCGCTCCGGTACCACTTGTCATGCGGTAGCAGAGAGAACAGTCTGACTTGGGTGACCGGAGTCTTTGACGATTTTTTGGCCTTTCCTCTGACACCGCCTAGTAGAGGTCGACCCAGTGGGTCAGAAGTTTACACTAGAGGTCGACCGGTTATGATTTTTCAACGCCGATAGCGATTATTGGAGGGCCAAAAAATCCGAAGCCGATTAATCGGCCGATTTTTTTATATATATTTGTAATAATGACAATTACAACAATACTGAATGAAGACTTATTTTAACTTAATATAATACATCAATAAAATCAATTTAGCTTCAAATAAATAATGAAACATGTTCAATTTGGTTTAAATAATGCAAAAACAAAGTGTTGGAGAAGACAGTAAAAGTGCAATATGTGCCATGTAAAAAAGCTAACGTTTAAGTTCCTTGCTCAGAACATATGAAAGCTGGTGGTTCCTTTTAACATGAGTCTTCAATATTCCCAGGTAAGAAGATTTAGGTTGTAGTTATTATAGGACTATTTCTCTCTACCACTTGTATTTCATATACCTTTGAGTATTGGATGTTCTTATAGGTACTTTAGAATCGCCAGCCTAATCTCGGGAGTTGATAGGCTTGAAGTCATAAACAGCGCAATGTTTGAAGCACAGCGAAGAGCTGCTGGCAAATGCAGGAAAGTGCTGTTTGAATGAATGCTTACTAGCCTGTTGCTGCCTACCACCGCTCAGTCAGACTGCTCTATCAAGTCATAGACTTAATTATAATATAATAACACACAGAAATACGAGCCTTAGGTCATTAATATGGTCAAATCCGGAAACTATCATTTCGAAAACACGTGAAATACGGAACAGTCTAAATATTGCTGTTACATTGCACAAACTTCAATGTTATGTCATAATTATGTATAATTCTGTCAAATTAATTATGGTCTTTGTTAGGAAGAAATGGTCTTCACACAGTTCGCAACGAGCCAGGCGGCCCAAACTACTGCATATACCCTGACTCTGCTTGCACAGAACGCAAGAGAAGTGACACAATTTCCTTAGGGGGATAGGGGGCAGTATTTGCACGGCCGGATAAAAAACATACCCGATTTAAACTGTTTACTACTCTTGCCCAGAAAGGAGAATATGCATATAGTTAGTAGATTTGGATAGAAAACACTCTAAAGTTTCTAAAACCGTTTGAATGGTGTCTGTGAGTATAACAGAACTCATATGGCAGTCAAAACCCTGAGACAAATCCTAACAGGAATTGGAAATCTGATGTGTGGAATCACTTCAAGCCTTTGCCATTGAAACACACAGTGAGTTAGGATTCATTTTTCACTTCCCAAGGCTTCCACTAGATGTCAACAGTCTTTACAAAGTGGTTTGAGTCTTCTCGTTCGGTCAGTTTTTACCGGAGAAGGCTGTAAACTAGGTCACAGGCAGATGGCCATGTCTACTATGACACGCATGCGTGTGGGGACCCTTTCTTTCCGAAACGTTTTATAAGACAATGCAATCGTCCGCCTTGAATATTATTGAAGTTCTGATTGAAAAAGGCCCTAAAGACTTATGCTATACAACGTTTGAACGAACGTAAATATTTTTTTTTGCTCTTTCGTGGCGACAAGTCCCACGCGCTTCGGTACATTTTGAGTACCCTACAGAACGCGCTAACAAGAAGGAGCTATTGGGACAAAAATTATTAACTTTTTCGAACCAAACTACATTTGTTGTGGACCTGGGATTCCTGGAAGTGCCTTCTGATGAAGATAATCAAAGGTAAGTGAATATTTACAATAGTATATTTGATTTTAGATGGTTCCAAGATGGCGCTAACTTGTATCGCCTACCCTATTTTTCTGAGCATAGCACCTCGTTTATTGCAAAGTGTGATTTCCCAGTAAAGTTATTTTGAAATCTGGCAATGCGGTTGCATTCACGAGATGTTAATCTATAATTCTTTGAATGACAATATTATAATTTACCAATGTTTTCGAATAGTAATTTTGTAAATTGTAGCGCTGATTCACCGGCAGCATTTGAGGGAAAATATTTTCTGAATTTCACCGCCACTGTAAAATGCTGTTTTTGGATATAAATATGAGCTTGATAGAACAAAAAATGCATTTATTGTCTAACATAATGTCCTAGGAGTCTCATCTGATGAAGATTGTCAAAGGTTAGTGCATCATTTTAGCTGGTTTTCTGCTTTTGGTGACGCCTGTCTTTGCATTGAAAATAGCTGTGTGTAATGTTTTGTCAATGTACTGTCCTAACATAATCTAACTTTATGCTTTTGCCGTAAAGCCTTTTTGAAATCGGACAACGTGGTTAGATTAAGGAGATGTTTATCTTTCAAAGGGTGTAAGATAGTTGATTGTTTGAGAAATTTAAATTATTCGATTTATTCTGTTTTGAATTTCGCGCGTTGTATCTTGTCAAGCAATCCCGTTAACGGGATCCGAACGGGAAGGGGTATCCCCAACAGGTTAAAAGAACTTCATGTTAGCAGGCAATATTAACTTAATATGCAGGTTTAAAAAGATATACTTGTGTATTGATGTTAAGAAAGGCATTGATATTTATGGTTAGGTACACAACGACAGTGCTTTTTTCGCAAATGCGCTTGTTAAATCACCCATTTCGCGAAGTAGGCTGGGATTCAATTATTAAATTAATAGGCACTACATTGATTATATGCAACGCAGGACAAGCTAGATAAACTAGTAATATCATCAACCATGTGTAGTTAACTAGTGATTATGTTAATATTGGTTGTTTTTTATAAGATAAGTTTAATGCTAGCTAGCACCTTACTTTGGCTCCTTGCTGTACTTGCATAACAGGTAGTCAGCCTGCCACGCAGTCTCCTCGTGGAGTGCAATGTAATCAGCCATAATCAGTGTCCAAAAATGCCGATTACCAATTGTTATGAAAACGTGAAATCGGCCCTAATTAAATCGGCTATTCCGATTAATCAGTCGACCTCTAGATGAGATATGTCTGTTACTCTGTGAAGCATTTATTTGGGCTGCAATTTCTGAGGCTGGTAGCTCTAATGAACTTATCCTCTGCAGCAGAGGTAACTCTGGGTCTTCCTTTCCTGTGGCGGTCCTCATGAGAGCCAATTTCATCATAGCGCTTGATGGTTTTTGCAAATGCACTTGAAGAAACAACGATCTATACATATTCCGGATTGACTGACCTTCATGTCTTAAAGTAATGATGGACTGTCATTTCTCTTTGCTTATTTGAGCTATTCTTGACATAATATGGACTTGGACTTTTACCAAATAGGGCTATCTTCTGTATATCACCCCTACCTTGTCACAACACAACTGATTTGGCTCAAAAGCATTAAGGAAAGAAATTCCACAAATTCACTTTTAACAAGGCACACTTGTTACTTTAAATGCATTCCAGGTGACTACCTCATGAAGATGGTTGAGAGAATGCCAAAAGTGTGCAAAGCTGTTATCAAAGCAAGGGTGGCAACCAAGCGCCTAATATCAAATAATTTCAGTGAACTACTGGAGGAGAATGATAGTTTGCAAATAGTAGTCAACTATCAGACAACTGAATGATTTTGCCCTAGTCTAGACATTAATGGAAGATGTCTGAACAGAGATGCCAAAGACGGCTTAGGACAACGGAATGTCGGAAACTTGATTCCGAATGTGCCATGTTTGGATTTATCTATACACTCAACTTGAGCTTCCCTCAGGACCTTAAATGCACCTTGATTATGTGACGCTCATCTCAGGTCAGTGTTTGTCAGAAGAGCCTGCATTGCAGAACACCATTGTCTTGGAACAGTGCATTCTTCAAGTTTGTTCTTAGCTTTACTTGATATATTTTCTGTCCTAAAGGTTATCACTGGAAACAGTGTCTTTTAAATATTGCACAGCTTTATTCAGTTGTGGAGCATTTAATATGGTGATTACCTGGCAATTTTTGTACTTTAGCACTTTTAAAAAACATTTGTGAATTTTTCTTTGAATATTTTGTTTTACAAATTGTTGCTACATATACAGTTGAAGTCGGAAGTTTACATACACTTAGGTTGGTGTCATTAAAACTCGTTTTTCAACCACTCCACAAATTTCTTGCCAAAACTATAGTTTGTGAACAAGTCGGTTTGGACATGTACTTTGTGCATGACACAAGTAATATTTCCAACAATTGTTTATAGACAGATTATTTCACTGGGTCAGAAGTTTACATACACTAAGTTGACTGTGCCTTTAAACAGCTTGGAAAATTCCAGAAAATGATGTCATGGCTTTTGAAGCTTCTGATAGGCTAATTGACATAATTTGAGTCAATTGGTGGTGTACCTGTGGATGTATTTCAAGGCCTACCTTCAAACTCAGTGCCTCTTTCCTTGACATCATGGGAAACTCAAAAGAAATCAGCCAAGACCTCAATAAAATAATTGTAGACCTCCACAAGTCTGGTTCATCCCATACCACGTTCATCTGTACAAACAATAGTACGCAAGTATAAACACCATGGGACCATGCAGCCGTCACACCGCTCAGGAAGGAGAGGCGTTCTGTCTCCCAGAGATTAACGTACTTTGGTGTGAAAAGTGCAAATCAATCCCAGAACAACAGCAAAGGACCTTGTGAAGATGCTGGAGGCAACAGGTACAAAAGTATCTAAATCCACAGTAAAGCTAGTCCTATATCGATATAGCCTGAAAGGCCGTTCAGCAAGGAAGCTCCAAAACCAAAACCGCCACTGCTCCAAAACCGCCATAATAAAGCCAGACTACGGTTTGCAACTCCACATGGGGACAAAGATCGTACTTTTTGGAGAAATGTCCTCTGGTCTGATGAAACAAAAATAGAACTGTTTGGTCATAATGACCATCGTTATGTTTGGAGAAAAAAGGGGGAGGCTTGCAAGCCGAAGAACACCATCCCAATCGTGAAGCATGGGGGTGGCAGCATCATGTTGTGGAGCTGCTTTGCTGCAGGAGGGACTGGTGCACTTCACAAAATAGATGGCATCATTAGGTAGGAAAATTATGTGGATATATTGAAGCAGCATCTCAAGACATCAGTCAGGATGTTAAAGCTTGGTTGCAAATGGGTCTTCCAAATGGACAATGACCCCAAGCATAGTTCTAAAGTTGTGGCAAAATGGCTTAAAACCTCTTATGGCTAGGGGGCAGTATTTTCACGGCTGGATAAAAAACGTACCCGATTTAATCTGATTATTAGTCCTGCCCAGAAACTAGAATATGCATATAATTATTAGCTTTGGAGAGAAAACACTCCACAGTTTCTGAAACTGTTTGAATGGTGTCTGTGAGTATAACAAAACTCCTATGGCAGGCAAAAACCTGAGATGCTTCTGTTCAGGAAGTACCCTGTCAGACCTTTTATTTTCTTTGTTTGACATCTCTTCCAAAAACTAAGGATCTCTGCTGTTACGTGACACTTCCCACGTCTCCAATGGAGTCTCAGAGCCCGGGAAAAACAGGAATGACGTAATTCAAAGCCCTGGCTGAAACAAAGGAGAGCAAAAGCTAAGTGGTCACTCAGTGGACTAAGCCTTACGCTCGCGACCCGCCCCGCCCCCGGCTTTCGGTTTTTCCCTCAGTATACAGACAGGCAGATTCCCGGTCGGAATATTATCGCTTTTCTACGAGATAAATTGCATAAAAATTGGTTTTAAACAGCGGTTGACATGCTTCGAAGTACGGTAATGGAATATTTAGAAATTTTTTGTCACATTCTGCGTCATGCTCGTGGCCGAGATTTAGCGTTGGGATAGTGTCTAGAACGCACGAACAAAACGTCTTGATGGAACATAACGATGGATTATTTGGGACCAAACCTACATTTGTTATTGAAGTAGAAGTCCTGGCAGTGTATTCTGACGAAGAACAAGCAAGGTAAGAACATTTTTCTTATAGGAAATGTGATTTTGGTGAAGGCTAAACTGGTTGGGTGTCTAAATAGCTAGCCCGTGATGGCTGGGCTATGTACTTAGATTATTGCAAAATGTGCTTCATCCGAAAAGCTATTTTAAAATCGGACATATCGAGTGCATAGAGGAGTTCTGTATCTATAATTCTTAAAATAATTGTTATGCTTTTTGTGAACGTTTATCGTGAGTAATTTAGTAAAATCACCGGAAGTGTTCGGTGGGAATGCTAGTTCTGAACGTCACATGCTAATGTAAAAAGCTGGTTTTTGATATAAATATGAACTTGATTGAACAGACATGCATGTATTGTATAACATAATGTCCTAGGTGTGTCATCTGATGAAGATCATAAAAGGTTAGTGCTGCATTTAGCTATGGTTTGGGTTTATGTGACATGATATGCTAGCTTGAAAAATGGGTGTCTGATTATTTCTGGCTGGGTACTCTGCTGACATAATCTAATGTTTTGCTTTCGCTGTAAAGCCTTTTTGAAATCGGACAGTGTGGTTAAATAAAGGAGAGTCTTGTCTTTAAATAGCTGTAAAATAGTCATATGTTTGAAATATGGAAGTTTTCGGATTTTAGAGGAGTTTGTATTTCGCGCCCCGCCCATCATTGGATATTGGAGCAGACGTTCCGCTAGCGGAACGTGTAGATGTAAGAGTTAAGGACAACAAAGTCAAGGTATTGGAGTGGCCATCACAAAGCCCTGACCTCAATCCCATAGAAAATGTGTGGGCAGAACTGAAAAGGTGTGTGCGAGCAAGGAGGTCTACAAACCTGACTCAGTTACACCAGCTCTGTCAGGAGGAATGGGCCAAAATTCACCCAACTTATTGTGGGAAGCTTGTGGAAGGCTACCCGAAACGTTTGACCCAATTTAAACAATTTAAAGACAATGCTACCAAATATTAATTGAGTGTATGTAAACTTCTGACCCACTGGGAATGTGATGAAAGAAATAAAAGCTGAAATAAATAATTCTCTCTACTATTACTTCACATTCTTAAAATCAAGTGGTGATCCTAACTGTCCTAAGACAGGGAATTTTTACTAGGATTAAATGTCAGGAATTGTGAAATACTGAGTTAAAATGTATTTGGTTGTATGGTGTATGTAAACTTCCAACTTCAACTCTACATACATTTTTCATATGCATTTTACATACATGGTACTTTTAGATAAGCTCTTTAAGCCCACCCCTCAGCCACTCTCAGCCCATCCCACCTATCACCATAGACCACACCCTTGTTTGGTTTCCATGTGCCATATATTTTTCAATTGTGCTGTGATGTTTTACAAAATTTTTGGCCCTTTCTAATTATATATTATCCACAGATTGTGATTTAAAGATGAAAACATTCCTACGAGTATTATTATATTATTGACTGACTATGGCCTTCCAAATCGCCCAACACTGTAAGGTTAATTTTACGTGCATGTTGTTAATTTTTAACCATTCCTGAACCTGAACCTGTAAGCTACAGTGGGGAGAACAAGTATTTGATACACTGCCGATTTTGCAGGTTTTCCTACTTACAAAGCATGTACAGGTCTGTAATTTTTTATCATAGTGTGACGACCCTCCCACTCTGTCTGCCGTATTCTCTCTTTGTTCTTGTTTCTTTATTAGGAGGCCGGTGGGCGGAGTTGGAAGGGTCGTCAGATAAATGGGAAACACCTGGGCTCGGGTGTGTCCCAGGATAAATGGACCTCTTCCACAGTCATTGAAGAGACTCTCTCCCCGCAGACACCTTGTTGATATTGGTTGTGTAGTTTTGTGGGTTTTTTGGTTATTTGCTTTGGCACCTTCCAACACTCTGCATTATTACATTCAGGTATGCAAAACACTCACTTACATTACTGATTACACATGCCATTGTTAACTACTTAGTTACTTTATTTAATAAATATATATTTTTGATACTCCTTGTCTCCACGTTGTCTCCCTTTTGTTGCGAACTCTGAGCCGGTTCGTAACAAGTGGGGGCTCGTCCGGGATCTTGAACTTGTGTTTGGGAGAAAACGTGGAGGTATGTTAACTTGAGGTGCTTTGTTTGTTAGTTTGAGTTTGGTGCTCAGTACTGGTTGCCTTTGGTTGTTTTGTTTGTGTGCTGCGTTGGAGAGAGTACATTGCTTAGTTTCCAGGCCTCTGCCCAGCCTGAAAACGCTTGTTCTACTCGCTGTTGGAACATTGGTCTGAGGTGAGTACAATCAGCTGTGTACCTCGGTGGGAGATTTGGATAGGGTAGTGAAACTTACTACCTGGAGCTATAGCCTTTTTCCCCTGATAGGCTTAGCGACGTGTTTCATTTTGGAATATGTTGGGCATTGTTAAAGTTTGTTATTTTTGTGTGGTGTCTGTGGACTGAGCAGTTGTCTCGGGAGCACATCCGTGGCTTGGTGGAATCTACCAGCGTGCTGGGGGGTTACTTCCTCGCCAGCGGGCTACAGTGCATAATTACCCACCGCAAATCTGCATGAAGACTAGGGTTGAGTTATTGTAGGTTTTGGGGAAGCTCCATATCTCATCTCTTTTCTGTGGTACCAGTGTGATTGTTATTTCTCTTGTTGTGGTCTGGTGTGCTCAGAGGGGTTGAGTGAGATTTTTTTTTTCTCTCTCTGACTATGGCGTCTAATGTAGACGAGTTCATTCGCTTTCCATCAGAGGAACTGTTAGACTTATGTACTAAAGAACAGCTGTTGAAGGTTGCTGAACACTACAAGGTTGAAATTAGTGATAAACGTCTAAAAAATTCTATTAGGTTAATATTGAAGGCCAATCTGATGGAGAGTGGTATTCTTGACGTTACCACTGGGGCAGCCTCTGCTGAGGACTCGCCGTCTCCCCGATATGTCCCAATTACCGCTCCATCGGTTAGTCCTAGTAGTCTTCTTTTTGAACAGCAGAAAGAGCTGCTTCTGTTACAGCTAGAGCACGATCGTGAGAAGCTAGAGCACGATCGTGTAAAATATGAAAAGGAATTGGCTGCTGATCAGTTAAAATATGAAAAGGAATTGGAATTTAAACAGGATATGGAGCGTGCAGATCGGTTGAAATATGAAAAGGAATTGGAATTTAAACAGGATATCGAGCGTGCTAAAATCAAGCTGCAAGAGGAGCGACTAGAGCTGGTTAGGGAAGGAAAGCTCTCAGGAGAGAGTTTGCTCTGGGAAGGTGACGCAGATTTACTTAGGAATCGTTCCTCTTTTGGTCATGCCCCGGACACATTTGACATTGTTGGGAATTTACGGTTGTTGCCTCAGTTTAATGAAAGGGACCCTGAGACATTCTTTTTGTTGTTTGAGCGTGTTGCTAACGCTAGAAGTTGGCCTGATTCTGATCGCACTTTGATGTTGCAGTGTGTGCTGACTGGTAAAGCGCAGGAAGCATATGCAGCTCTTAGTGTAGCCGACAGTGTCAGTTATGATAAGGTTAAAACGGCGGTGTTACAGATTTACGAATTGGTTCCTGAGGCTTACCGCCAACGATTTAGAACTTTAGAAAGGGATGATAAGCAGACTCATGTTGAGTTTGCGCGAAAATTATCTTCACAGTTTAATCGCTGGTGTTCCGCCTCTGCGGTTATGACTTTTCAAGGGCTGTGTGATCTGATTATGCTAGAGCAATTTAAGGACACAATTCCTGATTATATAGCGACGTATATTAACGAACGAAAAGTAAAGACTGTCGCTGAAGCTGCGGTTTTGGCAGACGAATATGTTTTGACTCACAAAAGTGTTTTTGTAGAACCCCGTACTTGGAGTGAGTGGGGGCGTTCGGAGAGATTTGAGCCACGCTCACAGAGATACTCTGGTTCACGGGCAGAGTTTTATTCAACTAGGGTTGAGCCTGATTCCCGTGGTAAAACTGACTTTGGTCAAGAGTGTCACTACTGTCAAGGCTCAGGTCATTGGAAAAACGAATGTCCGGTTCTCAGGTCTAGGGGTAAATTCAGTACGTGTGCTAACGTTAAATCTAGGCCTACGGCGTTAGCTGCGTCTGTTCCACATCAGTTTACTCCTGAAACATTGTCTCAGGCCCAGGGCCATGTGAAAGTTCATATTGACCCAGGATATTTACCTTTCGTTACGGAGGGTTTTGTGTCTATGTTAGGAAGTAAGAACCTAGTGCCAGTGAAGATCCTACGAGACACAGGTGCCTCGGAATCGTTTGTGTTGGAATCTGTGTTACCCTTCTCTGCTGAGACTGATTCTGGGAATAGTGTTCTAATTAGGGGAATAGGTTTGAACAATCTGTCAGTTCCATTGCATAGACTAATGTTGGATTGTGGACTGGTGAAAGGTGAGGTTGTTGTGGGGGTGCGTCCTTCGTTGCCTATTGAGGGTATCGACGTTATCCTTGGGAATAACTTGGCTGGCGAGTGTGTGTGGCCTGTCGTGTTTCCATCTCTAGTGGTTTCCACTAAACCGTCACTTGTAGGGATTCCTGATGAGAGTGAGCAGAGGTTACCAGCGGTGTTCTCTGCGGGTACAGTGACGCGGTCTATGAGCCATGGTGACCTGGTCCCTGCTCCGGTAAATGAGAATACCACAAAGAAGTCTCTCACTGTTTTCCCTGTTATTCCGTTGTCTGTACTCCTCTCCGATCTAAACAATGCGCCACGGACTGACCCCACATTAGAAGAGTTGCGTGACCAAGTTGTGCCTGTGGAACAGTTGGGAGATGTCGCACATGGTTATTTTCCCCAAGAGGATGTTCTGATGAGAAAGTTGGTGTCTATAGGGGACGGTAAACCTGTTCGTTTGGCTGATAACGTTGCTTCCCTTGGTTCTGTTAATGCTAGGTCTGTGCATGAGGAAAAAAATGTTCCTGGTCCCGATGAATGCATACTGCAGGGTAGATTGAAGAATTCTGAGACACTGGATATTTTGGATAGCCCTTTTACTCAGCTACCTGTTGATGGGCGGAAAGAGCTGGTTGGTCTGATTCGGAAAATTCCAGGTTTGTTTTCTGTGACACCTACACGTACAAACTTGATAGAGCATGATATTGACACTGGAAATGCTGACCCCATTCGTCAGCGGTTCTATAGAGTCTCTGTAGAGAAACTGCGTTGTCTGGATGCTGAGGTCAGGTACATGCTGGAGAGTAAGATAGCAGAGCCTTCTTTCTCTAGTTGGGCTTCTCCCTGTATCTTGGTCAGTAAAACGGATGGAACGGACCACCGTAATGTAAACGGAGTTACTAAGCCGGATTAATTTCCTCTTCCTTAGATGGAGGATGGCGTTGATCAAGTCGGTGCAGCTAAGTTTGTGAGCAAATTTGACCTATTATTGTGCCATTGGCAGGTGCCACTGACGAGTAGGGCATATGACATTTTTGCCTTTATTACACCCTCTAGTCTGTACTCGTATTCGTTATGAGTTTAGTGACTATGAATCGTTGGCGTGACTATGAATCGTTGGGAAATGTTGTTTGCGTTTGTAGCTGATGTGGTCTCTTGTGTGCCCTGTTCCTGAGTGTTATGTGAGTGATCATTGTTTGGGTTGTCATGTTCTAACTTTCCTGTCTGTTCCCTCCTGGTCTTGTGTTCTCCTTTCCTCTTAAATGTTGCTTCCTGTACATAAAGGTTGCTGAGGACTGGGGAGAAGGAGGTTGGTTGGGGCAAGTGGAAGGTGAATATGTAACCTCTTGTAAATTTGAGACGCAGAGGTCTGTGTAAATTTGGGGTTAAGAGCCCTGTTAGTTTCTTTTCCAAAAAGTTTAACCGTTATCAGTTGAACTACTCGGTCATTGAAAAAGAAGCGCTAGCACTCATTTGGGCACTATAACACTTTGAAGTGTATGTTGGGTCAGGAGTAGTACCTAGTGTGGTCTACACCGACCATAACCCTCTCACCTTTTTCAGGTCCATGATGTGTCCTAATCAGAGGATAATGAGATGGTGTTTATTTTTACAATCCTTCCATCTAAATGGGAGGCATATCCGGGGAACTGATAACGTGATTGCTGATGCGCTCTCTCGTGCGCCCTGTTCCTGAATATTTATGTGACTGACCGTTGTTTGGTGTTGTCGTGTTCTGTCGTTCCTGTCTGTTCCCTCCTGGTCTCGTTTTCTTCTTTCCTCTTAAAAGTTGCTTCCTGTGTAAAGGTTGCTGAGGTCTAGGGAGGAGGAGGAGGCTGGTTGTAGCAGAGGGAACTGTGAACACGTAACCCCTTTTCAATTTGGGAGGCAGAGGCTGGTGCGTTGTTCCGGGGTCCTTGTTGGTCCCCGGTTTTATGGGGGGGGGGGGTGTGACGACCCTCCCACTCTGTCTGCCGTATTCTCTCTTTGTTCTTGTTTCATTATTAGGAGGCCGGTGGGCGGAGTTGGAAGGGTCGTCAGATAAATGGGAAACACCTGGGCTCGGGTGTGTCCCAGGATAAATGGACCTCTTCCACAGTCATTGAAGAGACTCTCTCCCCGCAGACACCTTGTTGATATTGGTTGTGTAGTTTTGTGTTTTTTTTGGTTATTTGCTTTGGCACCTTCCAACACTCTGCATTATTACATTCAGGTATGCAAAACACTCACTTACACTACTGATTACTGATTACACATGCCATTGTTAACTACTTAGTTACTTTATTTAATAAATATATATTTTTGATACTCCTTGTCTCCACGTTGTCTCCCTTTTGTTGCGAACTCTGAGCCGGTTCGTAACAATAGGTACACTTCAACTGTGAGAGACGGAATCTAAAACAAAAATCCAGAAAATCACATTGTATGATTTTTAAGTAATTAATTTGCATTTTATTGCATGACATAAGTATTTGATACATCAGAAAAGCAGAACTTAATATTTGGTACAGAAACCTTTGTTTGCAATTACAGAGATCATACGTTTCCTGTAGTTCTTGACCAGGTTTGCACATACTGCAGCAGGGATTTTGGCCCACTCCTCCATACAGACCTTCTCCAGATCCTTCAGGTTTCGGGGCTGTCGCTGGGCAATATGGACTTTCAGCTCCCTCCAAAGATTTTCTATTGGGTTCAGGTCTGGAGACTGGCTAGGCCATTCCAGGACCTTGAGATGCTTCTTACAGAGCCACTCCTTAGTTGTCCTGGCTATGTGTTTCGGGTCGTTGTCATGCTGGAAGACCCAGCCACGACCCATCTTCAATGCTCTTACTGAGGGAAGGAGGTTGTTGGCCAAGATCTCGCGATACATGGCCCCATCCATCCTCCCCTCAATACGGTGCAGTCGTCCTGTCCCCTTTGCAGAAAAGCATCCCCTAAGAATGACGTTTCCACCTCCATGCCTCACGGTTGGGATGGTGTTCTTGGGGTTGTACTCATCCTTCTTCTTCCTCCAAACACAGCGAGTGGAGTGTAGACCAAAAAGCTCTATTTTTGTCTCATCAGACCACATGACCTTCTCCCATTCCTCCTCTGGATCATCCAGATGGTCATTGGCAAACTTCAGATGGGCCTGGACATGCGCTGGCTTGAGCAGGGGGACCTTGCGTGTGCTGCAGGATTTTAATCCATGACGGCGTAGTGTGTTACTAATGGTTTTCTTTGAGACTGTGGTCCCAGCTCTCTTCAGGTCATTGACCAGGTCCTACCATGTAGTTCTGGGCTGATCCCTCACCGTCCTCATGATCATTAATGCCCCACGAGGTGAGATCTTGCATGGAGCCCCAGACCAAGGGTGATTGACCGTCATCTTGAACTTCTTCCATTTTCGAATAATTGCGCCAACAGTTGTTGCCTTCTCACCAAGCTGCTTGCCTATTGTCCTGTAGCCCATCCAAGCCTTGTGCAGCTCTACAATTTTATCCCTGAAGTCCTTACACAGCTCTCTGGTCTTGGCCATTGTGGAGAGGTTGGAGTCTGTTTGATTGAGTGTGTGGACAGGTGTCTTTTATACAGGTAACGAGTTCAAACAGGTGCAGTTAATGAGTGGAGAACAGTAGGGCTTATTAAAGAAAAACTAACAGGTCTGTGAGAGCCGGAATTCTTACTGGTTGGTAGGTGAACAAATACTTATGTCATGCAATAAAATGCAAATGAATTACTTAAAATCATACAATGTGATTTTCTGGATTTTTGTTTTAGAATCCGTCTCTCACAGTTGAAGTGTACCTATGATAAAAATTACAGACCTCTACATGCTTTGTAAGTAGGAAAACCTGCAAAATCGGCAGTGTATCAAATACTTGTTCTCCCCACTGTATATAGTGGCAATACCAGAATAAATTATCTATTGATTCTGTCTCTTCACAACAAAATCTACAGAGCTGAGATTGTTGTATGCCTCATATATATATATATAGCATTCTGTTGGTGGCAAGAATTTTATATAATACTTTAAACTGAAAAACTAAAAGTGTTGTGTCAAGTGTAGTTTTTTGTACCAGTTCATAAACCATATGCCATGGAATTGGTACATCAAAAAGCTCCTCCCATTTATTTTGCTGTCAACATTTTTGTCCTCAGATGAAACTGGTATATTTGTCTTTTTATGCCAGTTCCATTCAGCTAATTTGTATCTTTCGTATACTGCTCAAAAAAATAAAGGGAACACTTAAACAACACAATGTAACTCCAAGTCAATCACACTTCTGTGAAATCAAACTGTCCACTTAGGAAGCAACACTGATTGACAATAAATGTCACATGCTGTTGTGCAAATGGAATAGACAACAGGTGGAAATTATAGGCAATAAGCAAGACACCCCCAATAAAGGAGTGGTTCTGCAGGTGGAGACCACAGACCACTTCTCAGTTCCTATGCTTCCTGGCTGATGTTTTGGTCACTTTTGAAGTCTACAACCCACACAAGTGGCTCAGGTAGTGCAGCTCATCCAGGATGGCACATCAATGCGAGCTGTGGCAAGAAGGTTTGCTGTGTCTGTCAGCGTAGTGTCCAGAGCATGGAGGCGCTACCAGGAGACAGGCCAGTACATCAGGAGACGTGGAGGAGGCCGTAGGAGGGCAACAATGTGTCTGCTCAAACGGTCAGAAACAGACTCCATGAGGGTGGTATGAGGGCCCGACGTCCACAGGTGGGGGTTGTGCTTACAGCCCAACACCGTGCAGGACGTTTGGCATTTGCCAGAGAACACCAAGATTGGCAAATTCGCCACGGGCGCCCTGTGCTCTTCACAGATGAAAGCAGGTTCACACTGAGCACATGTGACAGACGTGACAGAGTCTGGAGATGCCGTGGAGAACGTTCTGCTGCCTGCAACATCCTCCAGCATGACCGGTTTGGCGGTGGGTCAGTCATGGTGTGGGGTGGCATTTCTTTGGGGGGCCGCACAGCCCTCCATGTGCTCACCAGAGGTAGCCTGACTGCCATTAGGTACCGAGATGAGATCCTCAGACCCCTTGAGAGACCATATGCTGGTGCGGTTGGCCCTGGGTTCCTCCTAATGCAAGACAATGCTAGACCTCATGTGGCTAGAGTGTGTCAGCAGTTCCTGCAAGAGGAAGGCATTGATGCTATGGACTGGCCCGCCCGTTCCCCAGACCTGAATCCAATTGAGCACATTTGGGACATCATGTCTCGCTCCATCCACCAACGCCACATTGCACCACAGACTGTCCAGGAGTTGGCGGATGCTTTAGTCCAGGTCTGGGAGGAGATCCCTCAGGAGACCATCCACCACCTCATCAGGAGCATGCCCAGGCATTGTAGGGAGGTCATACAGGCACGTGGAGGCCACACACACTACTGAGCCTCATTTTGACTTGTTTTAAGGACATTACATCAAAGTTGGATCAGCCTTTAGTGTGGTTTTCCACTTTAATTTTGAGTGTGACTCCAAATCCAGACCTCCATGGGTTGATAAATTGGATTTCAATTGATTATTTTGGTGTGATTTTGTTGTCAGCACATTCAACTATGTAAAGAAAAAAGTATTTAGTAAGATAATTTCTTTCATTCAGATCTAGGATGTGTGTTTAAGTGTTCCCTTTATTTTTTTGAGCAGTGTATATGGCAGTTCCCGACCTTCTCCCTTTTCCACTTTTGTGGTTGTGCTGCAATCAGTTGGTTGTAAGTTTGGATTGAGACGATATTCATATATATATTTTCAATAACTGCATGTGACATAACTCCTCCATTTTTATTCATAATACCATTAAAAAATGTAATTAAATTTGTAAAAAAAAAAATCCATGAAGTTTTTTTTTAATGAATAAGTATATTTGAGTTTAACCATAACATTTGTTGTAATATTTGTTCCATCTTTTCTGGCGGATAAAACTGAAATGGCTTGTTTAAGAAAGGGTGATACTTTAAACAAAATGTAATTTTCAATTTGTCAGAAATTAGAAATTGTAACCTGTATGAAGGCAAAAAGGCAATTTTTGAACAAAGGATGAGCTTTTCTTAATAATCTATCGGAGAACCATTTTCGGTTTAAGTATAATTTATGCACGAGTGAAGCTTTTAGAGAGAGGTTTAAAGCTTTAATATTTAATATTTTTAGCCCACCCAAATTCATATTCATTATATAAATAGGCATGTTTAATTTTGTCTGGCTTAGCATTCCAAATAAAATGAAATATGTTTTGCTCATATGATTTAAAAAACAAGTCATCTGGACTAGGCAGTGCCATTAGTAAGTAAGTAAACTGTGATAGGACCAAAAAGTTAATTAATGTTATTTTTCCATAAATAGACAAGTATTTACCTCCATGGTTGCAAAATCATATCTATTTTTGCTAACTTTCTATTGAAATTAATTGTAGTAAATTCAATTATAGTTTTTGAGATGTAAATACCAAGTATGTCTACTTCACCATCCACCCCCATTTTATTGGTAAACTACAAGGTAGTGTAAACAAAAAAAATGTATGATCCAATACGTAATATGGTACACTTGTCATATTTAGGTTTTAATCCAGAGAGGCTAGAAAAATGATCAAGATCTTCAATGACACTGTGCAGGGATCCAGATTGCAGATTTAAGAACAAACTAGTCACTTTCATAGTCCTAAAGCTAAGCCTTTGACATTTTTTGTTGCAATTAGTAATTGTGTATTACATTGACTCAACATGTAGGCTAGATTAAGAGGTACCAAAAGGACAACAGAATGAATTCCAACCTCGGATATCAACACCATATCTGCCAAACCTGTCAACCGTTGCCTGCATCTGCCCAATTTGAAGGAGCACCTACTGGGAAGATAAAGGGAGCAGTTGACAGAATATGTGTTAGAAGTTGTTTCAACTGAATCCTCGCTACTACCTCTGTTAAATGCACTGTCTGAATGTTACGTTATGTGGGAAGGAACTGCATTACATGTTGGTACCTTTTGTCTGACTTGGTGGATTTATTTAACCAGTTTGAGTATGATTTACACAATGTCACTGGATGGAATTTTGACACGAAATTGCAAAGGGCACAACTAACATGGATTGGTTCAACAGCAGCAAATTATAGTAATGTTATAGTTATTATAGTTATAATTATAGTTATGTTGGATTTACATGATTTAATTACATATGATGGAACCACTTAAGTCAAGTTAATATTATTCATTGAATTTATTTGGGATTTGTATGATTTAATTATATTTGATGGAAACACTTAGATTATGCTGGAATTTAAAATACGTTAATCTTATGATTTATTTTTGAGTGTATCTCCATTGTAAAGTAGTACATTTCCTTCTTCTTTTGTATTTGAAACGAGCATGAAGCTAATATTGGCTAATATTTACCACCACCTGCAGTGCTGGGCCATTTATTGTATCATTGTTGTGGTGATATAGCTTAAAGCCATTTACTAACCATAAGCAACCCAATTTGGAGAAGACAATGCTCTGATCATTTGTTGATCGCTCCCAACCCATAGGAATCCCCAACCAGATGAATACTTAAAAAATGGTGGAAGCCCTCAATGGAAATATCTATGCTAAAACAGGCTATATCCATCTAGAGTCCTCTAACTCTATGGGTACAGCACAAGAGGTGAGAGTGAGAGGCATGGAATATTTCCCTCTCACAGAAACTACTTCCCAAAACGATTCCCACTTTTGCAGAGTCCTCCACCTCCTCCTCTCCATCATGTTAATCTTCCAAAGTGAAAGGAGGAGCTCCCTTCCATAACTCTGTGCCAAACCGTCCTCTTTATCGCCGAGAGCGATAGCCAACGCTGCAAACACTTGTTTCATTAAGCATGATTTAAGTCCCACACGTCACCGTGCATTTATTTCACTGCCACTGAACAGATTCAGAAAAAAAGAGGAACTGTTTCTACTCTAGAAATTAAATAAATAAATGCATGATGGGAGACTGATTTTTGAGTGTAGTTAACTTTTAATTAATGTGTGCAGGCACCTAGTACTGTTGTTTGGTTAGTGGTGTTTCTGTAGCACATGAGATGGAGTTTGCAAGACAAATGGCCACTGGATTAATACAAATAATCATGATATCATTCTGCCAGGTAAGCATAGGCTACTTTATGGCTAATTAACATTTAATTTTGGGAAAGCCTTCCCATCTACCAGAAGACGGTTAGGTCTATCATTAGCGTCACTATATTTTTCCTGTTCCTTAATTGTTTGAAACCTTGACATTTGACTTCATACTATGAGACATGTCTTACCTTGCTTCAAAGTAACCTATAGCCAAAATCCCACTATAGAAACGTGGAGGCAATTATTTGAAAGAGTTCCTCATATTATCTAGCAGCCAAAGGCATTATCCTGGTCATATTAGCAACCCATGATAGTTGCATCTTTAGATCTCCCCTCTTTCCCAATTTCTAACAGATATTTCCATCTCTGTCCATGAAACCGCTCACATGTTTTTTCCCGCAAAGCAACTCATTAATTTTCACATTCACACTAGACCACCACCGTATGCACATTGCTGCGGTGAAAATGTGAATAAATAAGATTTTTTATACATTTTAAGCTAAAACATTCTTATCTGTTCCATCAGCCTTATTAATTGATACAGCATATACCTCCACTACACTACTTTAATACAAATCATGGGGATTAATAAGTAAGTATACACAATGCCCACTGAAAAATAAGTGGGTATACAGCGCGTGTTTCTGTACCTGTGTCTATGTCTGTCTCTGTCATTGCGTGCATACGTGCGTGCATGCGTGTGTGTGTTTGTGTGACTGGAATATTGTAGTGGTGGTGGTGCAGACAGTGAATGAGCGGAGAGGGAGAGACAAACTGTACTTGTTCACCTGGGGGGACATGCAGACCTCTTTAAAACAAGCACAGATAGTCAGTTACTCAGAGCAGCACGGCCGCTACTGTCCATAGAGGCCGGTGATGGAGACAGCTAAGGCCAAACCATCTGTCTATAGCCCAGTCAGAACAAGCCAATCACACTAGATTTATCCCTAACGGCATAACTATAACTGGAAATTAAACCTGATTATATTAATAACATTCATTATTTTTCTGTTTAATTACTTAATGTGGGGTTGTAATATCAAGAACTGTCAAGAACTGTAATTATGTATAATTAAAGCTATCAAGCATTCGCACTAGCACTGTATCACTCAGGGTTGCTACTACTCACGCTAACTCGTTTTGCATGTAGTATTCTGATGCAGTGGGTTTGCGCAGGCTATGGTGAACACACTTGTATTAATGAATGTAGTGATGGCTAAGTAGGGCATTGGCTTTGGCAGTTTGACTGTTTCTCTATGGCTGGTCCAGATTGTCTTCCAGGTCAAATGAAACCAGACGTATACTTTGATGGGGTTGGTTCTACCTCTGATGATGACACTCTTAATATTACATTTTTACTGCAACCTATGAGTAGTTAGCAATGAAAGACTAAGACAGTGAGATGGTCAACACAGACTACATTTCACCACAGGAGTCATTTCTTTCAACCTATCCTCAAGATATGGCCCCATAATACTATGTTAATTAATCATTTAAAAACATATCAGTATAATATACACGTAGCCTACTTCTATAAACCAACAGGGAAACATAAAGGATTCAATGGAATATCCATGCTAAATGTACTTATGCACTTTTTCCTTTAAAGCGGCCTCTTAATATCAACAGAGCTCATTCCCACCATACAACACTTAGTTGTTATCAGCGTGTCGACTCATAAACGGAGTGCCAAGTCTAGGACAAAAAGGTTTCTCAACAGTTTTTAGCCCAAGCCATAAGACAGGTAACGAAATGGTTACCCGGACTATTTTCATTGTGTGCCCCCCCCTCCAACCCCTCTTTTACGCTGCTGCTACTCTGTTTATCTTATATGCATAGTCACTTTAACTATACGTCCATGTACATACTACCTCAATTGGCCCGACCAACCAGTGCTCCCGCACATTGGCTAACCGGGCTATCTGCATTGTGTCCCACCACCCGCCAACCCCTCTTTTTACGCTACTGCTATTCTCTGTTCATCATATATGCATAGTCACTTTAACCATACCTACATGTACATACTACCTCAATAAGCCTGACTAACCAGTGTCTGTATATAGCCTTGCTACTCTTATTTTCAAATGTCTTTTTACTGTTGTTTTATTTATTTACTTACCCACACACACACACACACACACCTTTTTTTCGCACTATTGGTTAGAGCCTGTAAGTAAGCATTTCACTGTAAGGTCTACCTGTTGTATTTGGTGCATGTCACAAATAAACTTTGATTTGATTTGATAAATGCCATCCCTTTCTCACCGTAAAACGTATTATATTCTCTGGGGACCGATTCCTTCCATATGATGTGGCTTTTAAATGTTTTGTAGTCTAACAATGGTAGCTGAGTGACTTATGCTGCCCATTCTTCCTAGACACCTTTGAGATTGGCGGGGTGCTCTAGCCCCATGTCACACAAGAGGAATATTGTTATATGGCTGCGGGGCAGTTGGAGCGGGGTGCATACTAATGGTGGCATCTCATTGGTTGTACAGTGAGCTCTTAAGGTACCCCAGCAGAAACGAAGCGACTCCAGGAGTGGATATGTTGTCAGTTAGAACCCCTCATTGAAATAGTGCTAAGGGCCTGGGGGTTGCAAAGTCTAATATAGGCCTGAGATAGTGGGCTGTCATGATGGGGAAAGAGCAGGATTTCTCTGTGTTATGAGAAGAACTTTGCCATTCAATGGACCACACCTTCTTATAGCACACACCAGTCATTAGCCAACATTTTTTCAAGATACAATCTAACAATGATGCCATAACTACAACCATAGTATGGCAGACCTGGGTTCAAATAGTAGTTGTTTTACTTTAAAAAATGTTGAGTATTTCATTGAGCCTGCGTGAAGTGCCAGATGGGCAGAGTTTGCACTTTTGGAACTATTCCATTGGTTGAAGTGCAACCTAGTCAAATCTGGTATTAGACTATAATTGATCTTGTATTTCAAACCACAATACTATCTCTTCAATGACAATGAAATGAAGATTTTTTTCAAAGATCTAAACACTCATATCATCACTGAGTTAATCTCACCATCAACACCCATCTGGAATTCATCTGTGGTGAAACTTATCTTTGTGTGATGATAATACAATTCCAATTATTGTAATTGCTATTACAGGCCACACTTCACAACACAAAATCCTCCAACAATGGAATTAATTGACTACATTCTTTGAGGCTGGATCAATATATAAATGAATCTCTTTGGGGAGTGAGGTTTCCGGAAATGGATCCCTGTATTGCTGTCATACTGAGGTCAGACTAAGATATTGTTCCTTAATAACCTGAGTTTAGGTGCACAAGGGTATCTACCATTTTGTATACCAAACCCACAGACAAAAACAGCATTCTACATGCTTCTAGTGCACATCCCACATAACATTCTATGAATCTTATATTGAAACCTATGCACCTGTAAAAGACATTATACAACATACTGCACAGTAAGTAAGTCAGCTGAGGAGTCACACACTGACTACGCTTGAGTGAAAATCACGTGTCAGCATCGGCTGTGATGACTTAAGGGAGAGTGGATAAGGTAGAGAAAGAGGGGGGAGAGGGAGGTAGAGTGAGCGAGAGAGAGAGAGAGACAGAAAGAGGAGAGAAAGACAGACAGAGAGAGGAGTAAGAGAGTAGAGAGACAGCAAGAGAGAGATGGAGAAATAGAGAGAGAAAGAGAGATAAAGAGGATTGGGAAGGGAGATTCTGAGGTGTGGGGTCCCCTGTGATGGAGTAAAGGGGGGAAGTGAAGGAGTGCTCTGAGCCTGGCATCAGACCGCTGTAGACAAGGTTTCTCTTCAGGGTTTCATTGGCAGCCCGTCGCTCTGAGGATGGGCCCACTTTGATTTCTTAGTGCCTGGGAACGTCAAAACAAAATTGATGCGAGTTATGATTCCCTTCTTCCAGTCTCGAAGGCTATCACCGGAGTCTTGGTAGGGCAGTGTGAGGGGAGAGGAGGAAAGTTCACACAGACTGGAAGTGTGTGTGGTTGTGTGTGTGCATGTGTGTTCGCTCAATGCGCATGCTTGAAAGTGTGCATATGTATCAGAACATTTCCCTGTTGCCACCAAAATAACCTTACACAGAGATACAGTGAGGGAAAAGTATTTGATCCCCTGCTGATTTTGTACGTTTGCCCACTGACAAAGAAATGATCAGTCTATCATTTTAATGGTAGGTTTATTTGAACAGTGAGAGACAGAATAACAACAACAAAAATCCAGAAAAACGCTTGTCAAAAATGTTATAAATTGATTTGCATTTTAATGAGGGAAATAAGTATTTGACCCCTCTGCAAAACATGACTTAGTACTTGGTGGCAAAACGTCAGACGTTTCTTGTAGTTGGCCACCAGGTTTGCTCACATCTCAGGAGGGATTTTGTCCCACTCCTCTTTGCAGATCTTCTCCAAGTATTTTAGGTTTCGAGGCTGACGTTTGGCAACTCGAACCTTCAGCTCCCTCCACAGATTTTCTATGGGATTAAGGTCTGGAGACTGGCTAGGCCACTCCAGGACCTTAATGTGCTTCTTCTTGAGCCACTCCTTTGTTGCCTTGGCCGTGTGTTTTGGGTGATTGAAATGCTGGAATACCCATCCACGACCCATTTTCAATGCCCTGGCTGAGGGAAGGAGGTTCTCACCCATAATTTGACGGTACATGTCCCCGTCCATCGTCCCTTTGATGCGGTGAAGTTGTCCTGTCCCCTTAGCAGAAAAACACCCCCAAAGCATAATGTTTCCACCTCCATGTTTGATGTTGGGGATGGTGATCTTGGGGTCATAGGCAGCATTCCTCCTCCTCCAAACACGGCCAGTTGAGTTGATGCCAAAGAGCTCCATTTTGGTCTCATCTGACCACAACACTTTCACCCAGCTGTCCTCTGAATCATTCAGATGTTCATTGGCAAACTCAGATGGGCATGTATATGTGCTTTCTTGAGCAGGGGGACCTTGCGGGCAATGCAGGATTTCAGTCCTTCACGGCGTAGTGTGTTACCAATTGTTTACTTGGTGACTATGGTCCCAGCTGCCTTGAGACATTGACAAGATACTCCCGTGTAGTTCTGGGCTGATTCCTCACCGTTCTCATGATCATTGCAACTCCACGAGGTGAGATCTTGCATGGAGCCCCAGGCCGAGGGAGATTGACAGTTCTTTTGTGTTTCTTCCATTTGCAAATAATCGCACCAACTGTTGTCACCTTCTCACCAAGCTGCTTGGCGATGGCCTTGTAGACAATTCCAGCCTTGTGTAGGTCTACAATCTTGTCCCTGACATCCTTGGAGAGCTTTTCGGTCTTGGCCATGGTGGAGAATTTGGAATCTGATTGATTGATTGCTTCTGTGGATAGGTGTCTTTTATACAGATAACAAACTGAGAGTAGGAGCACTCCCTTTAACCTGTTAGGGCTAGGGGGCAGTATTTACACGGCCGGATAAAAAACGTACCCGATTTAACCTCTTACATCTACACGTTCCGCTAGCGGAACGATTGCTCCAATATCCAATGATGGGCGGGGCGCGAAATTCAAACTCCTCTAAATCCGAAAACTTACACTTTTCAAACATATGACTATTTTACAGCTATTTAAAGACAAGGCTCTCCTTTATCTAACCAAACTGTCCGATTTCAAAAAGGATTTACAGCGAAAGCAATACATTAGATTATGTCAACAAAGTACCAAGCCAGAAATAATCACACAACGATTTTTCAAGCTAGCATATCATGTCACATAAACACAAACCATATCTAAATGCAGCACTAACCTTTGATGATCTTCATCAGATGACACTCCTAGGACATTGTGTTATACAATACATGCATGTCTGTTCAATCAAGTTCATATTTATATCAAAAAACAGCTTTTTACATTAGCATGTGACGTTCAGAACTAGCATTCCCACCGAACACTTCCGGTGATTTTACTAAATTACTCACGATAAACGTTCACAAAAAGCATAACAATTATTTTAAGAATTATAGATACAGAACTCCTCTATGCACTCGATATGTCCGATTTTAAAATAGCTTTTCGGATGAAGCACATTTTGCAATAATGTAAGTACATAGCCCGGCGTTACAGGGCTAGCTATTTAGACACCCTGCAAGTTTAGCCTTCACCAAAATCACATTTCCTATAAGAAAAATGTTCTTACCTTGCTTGTTCTTCATCAGAATACACTGCCAGGACTTCTACTTCAATAACAAATGTAGGTTTGGTCCCAAATAATCCATCGTTATATCCAAACAGCGACGTTTTGTTCGTGCGTTCTAGACACTATCCCAACGCTAAATCTCGGCCACGAGCATGACGCAAAATATGACAAAAAATTTCTAAATATTCCATTACCGTACTTCGAAGCATGTCAACCGCTGTTTAAAACCAATATTTATGCAATTTATCTCGTAGAGAAGCGATAATATTCCGACCGGGAATCTGCCTGTCTGTAAACTGAGGAAAAAACCGAAAGCCGGGGGCGGGGCGTGTCACGCGCCTAAGGCTTAGACCATTGAGTGACCACTTAGCTTTTGCTCTCCTTTGTTTCAGCCAGGGCTTTGAATTACGTCATTCCTGTTTTTCCCGGGCTATGAGACCTCATTGGAGACGTGTGAAGTGTCACGTAAGAGCAGAGATCCTTTGTAAACGATAGAGATAATAAAGAAGGGCAAGAAATGTTCAGACAGGGTACTTCCTGAACAGAAGCATCTCAGGTTTTTGCCTGCCATAGGAGTTCTGTTATACTCACAGACACCATTCAAACAGTTTCAGAAACTTTGGAGTGTTTTCTCTCCAAAGCTAATAATTATATGCATATTCCAGTTTCTGGGCAGGACTAATAATCAGATTAAATCGGGTACGTTTTTTATCCAGCCGTGAAAATACTGCCCCCTAGCCATAACAGGTTAATCTGGTTACTACTCCTGCCCAGTAACTAGAATATGCATATAATTATTGGCTTTGGATAGAAAACACCCTAAAGTTTCTAAAACTGTTTGAATGGTGTCTGTGAGTATAACAGAACTCATATGGCAGGCAAAAACCTGAGAAGATTTCATGCAGGAAGTGGCCTGTCTGACAAGGTGTTGTTGTTCTTGCCTCTGTTTATTGAAGACTCAGGATCTTAGCTGTAACGTGACACTTCCTACGGCTCCCATAGGCTCTCAGAGCCCGGGAAAAAGCTGAACGATATCGAGGCAGCCTCTGGCTGAAACACATTATCGCCTTTGCCAAGTGGCCGATCAGAGGACAAAGGGCTTAGGCGCGTGCCCGAGTCGACCCCATGCTGTATTTTCTTTCGTCTGTTTACCTAATTGCAGATTCCCGGTTGGAATATTATCGCTTTTTTACGAGAAAAATGGCATAAAAATTGATTTTAAACAGCGGTTGACATGCTTCGATGTACGGAATGAAATATTTAGAAATCTTTTGTCACGAAATGCGCCGTGCGCGTGACCCTTATTTACCATTCGGATAGTGTCTTGAACGCACGAACAAAACGCCGCTGTTGGAACATAACTATGGATTATTTGGGACCAAACCAACATTTGTTATTGAAGTAGAAGTCCTGGGAGTGCATTCTGACGAAGAACAGGAAAGGTAATCAAACTTTTCTAATAGTAAATCGGAGTTTGGTGAAGGCTAAACTTGCTGGGTGTCTAAATAGCTAGCCCTGTGATGCCGGGCTATCTACTTAGAATATTGCAAAATGTGCTTTCACCAAAAAGCTATTTTAAAATCGGACATATCGAGTGCATAGAGGAGTTCTGTATCTATAATTCTTAAAATAATTGTTATGCTTTTTGTGAACGTTTATCGTGAGTAATTTAGTAAATTGTTAGTAAATTCGCCGGAAGTTTGCGGGGGGTATGCTAGTTCTGAACGTCACATGCTAATGTAAAAAGCTGTTTTTTGATATAAATATGAACTTGATTGAACAAAACATGCATGTATTGTATAACATAATGTCCTAGGTGTGTCATCTGATGAAGATCATCAAAGGTTAGTGCTGCATTTAGCTGTCTTCTGGGTTTTTGTGACATTATATGGTAGCTTGAAAAATGGGTGTCTGATTATTTCTGGCTGGGTACTCTGCTGACATAATCTAATGTTTTGCTTTCGTTGTAAAGCCTTTTTGAAATCGGACAGTGTGGTTAGATTAACGAGAGTCTTGTCTTTAAAATGCTGTAAAATAGTCATATGTTTGAGAAATTGAAGTAATAGCATTTCTAAGGTATTTGAATATCGCGCCACAGGATTCAACTGGCTGTTACGTAGGTGGGACGATTTGGTGCCACCTGCCCTAGAGAGGTTAACAGTCGCCCCCAGAATTCACCTGAGCCATAATGGAGGCAGAGTTACGGCCAAAGGTCAAATCGAATGGGTTATTCATTATCACTGAAGTCAGGAAGTTGCACCAGTACCCGGCGGATACCGCAGATCCATGGGGTCTCATCCCAGCTGGATTGAGTGTCACTCTCCCTAATGAGCACATTATTATGAAGATAAATGGATTATCACCTCTTGAGTAAACCCTGAATAAATTAGAGTCTGCGAGGTAGCTGTCATTGTGAGACAGTGTGCTGGGACTAGGAGATAAGAGAAGGATGTGTACCTACAGTTGGTTTCCTAGACAGAGCCCTGGGATAATTCCCCCCCGCCTCTTTTTTCTTTGAATGTCGGGTTTAGGTCATCTACATGAGACCGCTTGCAGTCAACGAACCCCTTATAGGTTTTATGTTTATTTGTCTGAGAGCAATAGCGTTTTTTATTAGACACTCACTGTTGAGTGATAAAGCGAATGGAAATAATTTTATTTGGACACTCTGATTGATGACATTGATGACTTACCTCTGCAAGCAAAAAGCCACAAACAAAAAGCCACAAATGTGGGTGCCCAGTTGCTGTTGTTTGGTTTTCTAATGAAAGAGGATTTATGAAGAAAATCATACCCAGGCCAAGTAAAATCCAAGAGTCATGTACAGTGAGGGGAAAAAAGTATTTGATCCCCTGCTGATTTTGTACGTTTGCCCACTGACAAAGAAATTATCAGTCTATAATTTTAATGGTAGGTTTATTTGAACAGTGAAAGACAGAATAACAACAAAGAAATCCAGAAAAACGCATGTCAGAAATGTTATAAATTGATTTGCATTTTAATGAGGGAAATAAGTATTTGACCCCCTCTCAATCAGAAAGATTTCTGGCTCCCAGGTGTCTTTTATACAGGTAACGAGCTGAGATTAGGAGCACACTCTTAAAAATAGCACAAAAAAGCAAGGGTGAGTTGTGAACCGTCCTGCTTATCTAATCAGCATTGTTACCGTGTCTGGTTAAGAGGTCCCGTGAGTATGGCGAGTAGTAATTTTCCCTCCATTGAAAGGAGATGGTCACTGTATGTGAAGAGAGAGAGAGCGTGAGAGAGTGCCTGTGGACCCTTTCCCTGTCAATTTCTTATCAATGCCGCTCCCTCTCCACTTCCAACCCTCGCCCGCCTGCCACGCTCAAATCAGAAACACAATCAAGTCTGCAAGTCAGGCAAGAGCACTCAAATCATCACCAAGAACAAAACAAGTAGATGAGTAATTTAACCCCTTTACCCTCATCAGACTTACACAGACCAATAACACAAGGAATTAATGCAACTGGGCTGTTGACAACCTATAATTCAAATGTCCATTACTAATCCCAGAGTCCTTTGGCATAGGCTTCAAACTCCACAGTTTCCCCCGTCGAGTAAACACGTCACATCAAAATGACGGTCCTCAGCCATGTTTCTGGTGATTGGTTCAGACAATTTTTTTTTCAGCCAGAGCTCCACTTGAAGAGTTAATAATGGAGATAGATGTGGGAGCAGATTTCAGAGAGACGTGCAAATGGGCGGCGAACGCAACAATTCCGAAACTCCCTGTCCGCAATCACTCTGCAGTCAATCTCTGACAACGGCAACGAATCAACAAAACGTGTCACGTCACAGTGTTATTTATTTGTACCTTATACACTAGATACTGCTTTTGTAGAGGTGTAAAAAGGACTCTAAGTGTAGCTACTGGCCAGTGATTAGTATATCCCCTCTCTTGAGAAGCACTATCGCACACAAAGTCCGCCATGCAAACAGAAGAAACCTTGCCCATTTCCCCGAGAGACATGAGACAAATCCCACCGCGGCCACCAATTTAAAGTGCCATTTGGAGTGTGTGAAGAGTGAACTATCAACAAAGGGAAAATTAAGACTCAATGATGGGAACAGCATACAGAGTGCAAGAATATTACTTTATTCCCTGGAGTCAACAACTATCACATACTAGTCAAGCATTAGTAATCAACTGTCCCAAACTTTAATCTGCACTCATAGGGCTTGTTTCCAGGACACAGATTAGGAAGATTAGGCTTAGTCCTGGACTAAGAATTATTCTCTGTGGAGGACCTCCATTGAAAGCTCTTTTGAGTCTATGACTAGGCTTAATCTCTATACGGCAAACCGGCCCTTACACTTTCAGTAGTCACAGAGACAGAAAGTAATATTGCGTCTTGGTCTTGACACCAGGACTGAACACCTTTAAGTAGACAGGTCCCCTTTATTCCAAGAATAGAACTGACCATAAAATGCCTCAACCGTAGAGTAGTAGTGGGAAAGTTGAGTTGAAAAGAGCTTAGACCTGATAAGGCTCTTATACTCAGCGTGTCATCTGTGCCTTTCAAGTAATATTCTAAGGAGTTTGGTCTGTCTGAGAGACTTTGTGTGACTGCTCAACCTCTTCTTAACACCACCAACAGATCTCCTATCCCAGGTAATATCCTGGCGCCAAACATGAGCATTATAAAAGGAAGGAGAAAAAAACTAACACAGAAAAACACAACTGAACCATTCCCTCGGAACGGCACTCCTTTTGAAGCGGTGAAAGAGCCCTGGTAACAAGCAGGACAGCTTGCACTGATGGGAATAACCTCATCACCTGAGCCCCCCTGAGTCTCTGAGCCTCACTGCTCTCACTCTCTTTTTCTGTAGAGCCTACTGTGTCCAGCATTGTCCAACGGGAACATTGTATGAAATGCCATGCACAATCAGTGAAGATGCTTGTCCCTCTTGCATTTCAGCTGTTGTGGGTGAAACACACAGAAGGGCAGACACATGATGTACCTACCTCCACATTAACACATGCAGTGATGCCTTTGATTAGATACTCCTATCCTGATGACACAGATATGAAGGAATATGGGTGTAATGGGTTCCTGTTGTTTATTTATTTATACAGCCCTTTTTTCACATTTTTATCTGAAGTGCCCTGTTTTGCCATGCTGAAAAAATGAGACTTTGATCATGTTGTTCTCGGCGCTTCTGATTTTCACACGACCTGAATTTGCACCAAATGCAAAAAATTGCCCCATATGCCTTCTGTGTGCGATCTTCAATGAAATTTGCTCAGCAGTCAGCACAGTAGACAAATATAACAAGCCTCTAATACAGTACTGGCAGTCTGTGTCCCAAATGTCACCCTATTCCATAAATAGTTCACTACTTTTTCACCAGGGTCCAGAGGAAGACCCTTAGGGCTATGGTCAAAAGTAGTGCACTATGTAGGGAATAAGGTGCCATTTGTTACATAGTTGCAGTGTGTTCAACTGCTAACTGGATTAATGTCAGTGGCGTAACACTAGAAGGCACCCCATGGAGCTGGGGAACTGACACTGACATCCCTACCATAGGTGATCAGTCAGAGAGAAACAAAGAGAGAGGGTGAGAGAGAGAGGGCGTGAAAGCGGAGGAGAGCCAAAATACAGATATAATTGTCCATGAGAGGACAAGAAAGAAAGAAGAGCTGACGAAAGCGAGACACACACACACACATCCAAAAAGAAGGGGTGAGGAGAGGAGATAGAGGAAAATAAAGGAAGGAGAGAGGAGGAAGCCCCGTTGTGTACCTGTGGGAACAGCCGCGTCCATAGTGGGCCTCTCCCAAGTGTTGACTTGCTCCCAGGCGAAGCCATTGGTCCCCAGGGCCACACTGTAGCCACAGCTGCTGTAGTGCTCTTCAAACGAACAGCTGCCTGTAGGACACGACGAGAAGAGAAGGGTTGCATATGTAAACACGATAAAGCCATATACTCACATCATTATTTCATCCCCGCTAAATAATGATTTTCCAGCGCATTAGGCTTCATGCTAGCCAGAAGCCATGGATTGAGAAAGCAAGACTAAACTCGGTCTAATTAAATGTACTCTTTGAGATGCGTGGTTTAATTGCAATGAGAGGATTCAAAGGGAATTCTTAGTTTTTTTGTGTTTTATCTCTGTTTTTTTTCAATTACACCCATAGTTTAAGTGTTTTTGAGCGTGGATCGATTGATCTAGGCTGTGCTGACTTGACAGTTTACTGTGGCAAGGAATACAGTTATTGTATTATACATGAATGGATATATTTTTTCCAATTAAATGAAAAGCTTGCTTCTGGTTTTAATCTAATTTATAAAATTGCATAAGCCAAGGACTAAACACTCATTGGCAGTTAATGACTTGCCTGTTTACTGAATGGGAAAATCAGAGCACAAGAATGGGTTATTATTCAATTAAAATGAGAGGGGAGTTGGTGTCAATGATAGATTATGACTTGGGTTTAAACCCCCCCCCCCCCAAAAAAAACACCACATTATGTCCATTCTGAAATGTCCCAAACATTTATTTCTACGTCAATAAATCCAGTCTTCCTAATCAAAACCCCTAATCTCACTACTGAGATTGAGGCTGTCCTAATATGGACACTACATAACAAATAACTTTTCACTTTCCATATCAAAAGTGTCAAACAACCACCATCGCAGCGTCGTGTCTGTTTCTGGGGGGGGGGGGGGGGGGGGGGGGGTGTAAAGTGACAAGAAAAACAAGCCAAAGCCCTTCATCTCCTCTAATTAATGTTGCCTACCAATTTGATCCATTATTGATAAGTTGCCCACAGCAGATAAGCAACCGTTTCATTATCAGTTGAAGCTGCTGCTACAACCTGCACCCACATCTGCAAATAGGAGAGGAGCGTAAAAATGGGGGCTTTTCATCACTAATGCTAGTAGACAGTGAGATATAATTGGGAAGTTTCCAGCAGCTGAGTTTCTTTAGGCTCTTTGTCGAGACATTGTTTATCAAATAGAGTTTCCCATGTAGCACTTTCATCAATAAGGTTTTACTGAACTGAGAGGCATGTTTCTAAGGGCAATGAATGGGGAGTTAGAATGCGGCGTTAGAATGTGTTCACAGTCGCCAATCAAAAAGGATGTTGTTTACGCTAGAAAAAATTGCCAGAGAAGAAATTGAAGTGTTTGCACTTCAGGATTTCATTTGAGAATTAGGGGCCCTGCAATTAATATGTATTGCTGGCAGATTACAACTGTACTGTAATTAATGTGCATTTAATTTTAATTAATTTAACATTTTGGCCATTTTGGGCAACTACATAGTGAGTTTGCTAGCTAGTTTAGTTGAATTTTAAGATGATATGATCAACAAAGAGATATTTGGAAATATCAGTTTTGAAATGTTGTTGTGGTAGAAAAGGTAAAGAAAATGGACACTAGGCTACAGTACAGTATATTTAAAACGAGTGATGATTGAATGTTGAATTTCTCAAGTAATCTTTACATAGCTCTTTATAAAGATAAGCTTTTTGGACAGATTATCCTCAGGGCTCATTCATTTGGATCAGTGGTTTCTGGTTAAGTTGAGTATTAGTGTTGATAAAGATAACGATATGCACCCATCTTGTGATCATACTCAAGACCCTTCTAAAACATTCCAGTCTTTCATCCATTCCTGGAGCCCCAATCATACCCTTTGGATAATTAGAACCTTACATTTATACCCACTTTAAATCGAAACTGACAGTGCCTAGCATGATATACACCAATGGGGACAAACTCAGCTAAAGCATCTGTTTTCTGTTCACTTAGATAAGATCTTAGTTTGCTTTGCTCCCATAAAATTTACTGTCATCATCTAAGATTTAATTACAGCGTTTACTAACATACTGTGTGTATTCTTCTTGTATCCCCCGGCGGCATTTCTGAGCTAGGCAGGCTAATATACGGTTCGGATGCTAAAGCTATTACTTTCACTCCAATAGGCATGAATAATAGCCAAATATAGCTTTCATTAACATAGCAGTCAACAGAGATGTACAGTATCATGACAGTGTTTTTGTCATGTAATATTTGTCTTCCAATTTAGGTCAAATGTGTCCAGACAAAGGCTAAGCAGCCATATTATTAGTTTCATTAGAGAATGCATGACTCAATGGGACACATTTTTGTATTTTTTTTCTGCTTGAGTGAAAACAACCAACAACTTGTTTCTCTCTAGTTGTCACTGTGCCACTGGCTCAGAAAAACAAACACACACACCTGAAGTCAATAGATCCCATCCATTTGGACAGGATCGAGGACATAAGACAGAGTAGACCGATTGAATGAGTGAGAGAGACACATACAGACTCAACACAAACACACACAAAGAATCGCTTTCACTCACATCCCGTTTGAAATTAATCCAGCTTCGCCAGTCATGCTGAATTACACAAGAAAATAAGGCTAACAAGGGTGCCTCTAATAACACACACAGCTCGTTCGATTTAGCCGCTCCCTCAACCTCTACTAATTCTACCTTTTCCACTTCGCAAACACTCTTAAACCTCATCAGCCCAAGTCCCACAATCCATTTCCCCTAGCCAATCTATCCCCATCCATCACCTTGTGGAGAGGAGAGAAGGCTGTAGGTAAGATAAGTAGCCAGGCAGTGGACAAAGGTTCTACAAGCTCGGACATGTTCAGTGTTCAAGCACCAAACGGAAGAATACCAAATAAAATGGGGAGAAACTACCGTAAACCATTTTGCTACGGTGTGACCTCATGAGCATTACCCAGCTGAGAGAGGATACAGTTCCTTGATAATGAAATCTGTCTACGTCTCCACAACAAGCACTCTGGGTTCATGAACGGTCAGTGATACGCTTTAGGGACAGGCTTCTCACCGGTAGAAAATACTGAACAGTCAATGAGTTAATGCTTCTTGGTTTTGCATCTCTCTCTTCAGGCTTTGAAACGCTTGTATGAACGAAACATACAGATGTAGGATCTTAATTTAATCATTATTTTGGATGACTGAGTTAACATGTAGATCTCAAGTAAAGCCGTTCAGTTTAATTGCACAACAAGCCTCCGTGCATTTGTAACACTAACCTTAAATTAAGACCAAAAAACTAAAAAAAGGCACGTAGCTTTCCGTTGCCCTGGAGGTCCACCCGTCTGTGGTGAGGGCAACAGAGGATGCCTTGCATAAATCATCAACAATTTTGATATTTTCCTGTTCATAAAGATCTGGCATGATCTTCATACCGAAGTGGGTGCACGAGGGGATTTCATAGCGTGGCTCAAGCACTTTCACCATATGTTTAAACCCTCTGTTTTCCACAACAGAGTATTGTCTCATGTCTGCAGCGATAAACATCCCAGTAGATTTGGTGATGGCTTTAGCCCGGTCTGATTCTGCAGCAAAGAGCTGCTTAAATGCCGTGGTGAGAAGTTGTTGTCTCTTGGATGAGTTGGCTCCAGTCACTGACACACCAGGGTGATGATGCTTTAAATGTGTCCATGCTCGATGTATTTCCATGATCATGCGGCTTTCTTGTGGCACAATGCCTACACACAGTAATGGTGTTGTCCACCACCCTTCTTCCGTCATCATATTTGACAGGGAAGCCAAAATGCTCCCATACATGAGACATAAATGAAGCGGGAGGCTTTTCCAGTTCTTCAGCTCCTCTGCTAGCCATGTCTGTCATTGTTCTTTTTGCGAGCATCCAGGATTGATTCGTTGGGATTCAACATGCCCCTTTCACGTGAACAGTACACACAACTGCTTTTTCAAAATAATCAAATCAACCTTCAGAGTAAAACACAGCACGCATCAGTCTTGTCTTTATCTTTTCATTGCAACTCCGCATCAATATTTAGGGAATTATTACTTTAAAAAGTAACAGTGGCAGTTAAACTGTATTTCACACTGATGGTTAAACTTTGCAATTGATCCACGGTTCACATGCGTGCCGAACCGTGGGGGGTGATTCGTACGGATCACGGATCAACTGTGGTCCGTTACACCACTAGTGAACAGTTCATGGCTCGGGTGGATGAAGTCCTTGGCAATCTTTTGGGACCTCAGAAACCGATTGGTGTAGATGTCCTGGAGTGCAGGGAGCTCTCCCTCAGTGATGTATTGCACCGTCCACACCACCCTCCGTAGGATCTCCCAGTTGAGGATGGTGCAGTTGCCAAACCAGGCAGTGATGCAGCCAGTCAATATTTGAATTTGATATTAAGATGTCCTCAATTGTGCAACTGTAGAACTTCTTGAGGATCCAAGGGCCCATCCCACATTTCTTCAGGCGCGATGGTGGTGTGTTTGGACCATGTTAGATCCTCTGTAAAGTGTACGCCGAGGAACTTGAAGATTTTGACCCTCTCGACTGCAGCCCCGTTGATGGCAATAGGGGTGTGCTCCTCCCTGTTTCCTGTAGTTTTGCTGACGTTGAGGGAGAGAGGCTGTTTTCCTGCCACTGTGCCAGGGCTCTAACCTCTTCCCTGTAGGCTGTCTCGTCACAATCGGTGATCATGCCCACCACCGTCGTGTCGTCTGCAAACTTAATGATGGTGTTGGAGGCATGCGTGGCCTCACAGTCATGAGTGTACAGGGAGTACAAGAGCAACAAGGCACCGAACAAGGCAACGAAACCCGTCATTCTTTCAAACAAGCAATCCCTCACATAGCACTAGGCACAGAGATTATGGTTTTCTATGAAGTCCCGATTTTCGGGGCCTCAGAGGGGTAAGGGAAAAGATGTGAATAGGTTAATAGATATGTGTTTGCATGTGTGTACCTGTATGACACTTTCACACTGTCCTTGGGTCTGGCTGTGCATGTAAGGCGGATAAGAACAGTGTTTGTCCATGGATGCTTGTTGTGGGGCCTTCTGCGAAACACAGTGGGGGCTTATAAAGCCGAGCCAGCAGAAAGAACAGGCACAGGGGCCAGAGAGCTTCCAACCGGGTCACTCACCCACAGCCAATCAGGCCAAAGGATGTGGAAACGCAGCTGATGACTCTGTCTCTCTCTCTGTCAGTGTATTTTCCCCTTTTCACTTGCATCCCTCTTTTCCTTTCAGTTCAATCAGACTCGATAGAAATTCTCTCTTTCTCTCTCTCAGGATGTTCTTGCTCAGGCTGGTTAGAATTGACCATAACACCCCATATCATAAAAATGTACCAATAAAAACGATTAGCTACTATAAAATGCATGTCAGGCATTTTTATCCCTTTGGAAAATCCTACGGTTAGTAAAGCATGCTCTAGTATGAACCTATAAACATCTGTTTCTTGAGCTTTCATAGTGGGCACACACACACACACACAAATATGCACACACGCACCATGCAACGATGTGTCCATTCTATAAAGAACAATATTCAGCCTAATTTTCTTCTCCAGGTATGAGTCCTTAAAAATAACACCAACGGTTATGCCCAATGACTCCATCGTCAACTTCAACGTAGATTCATTAAGCCCACCTTTTGTTACAGTAGTGACCTAGTCTCTCTTTATCTCACTAAGTGTTAGCGTCTGACTCCTCACCCTGTGACCTCAGAGATGAGCCTTCACGGCTAGCGCCCGTCACACCACTGTCCCCCATCTCTGCCTGCCCATATCTCCTCAGCCGTTAAAAAATAACTGCTAGCGCCCCCACCAGCCCTCCTTTAACCCACTGTCACCCAGAAGCTTGAAGAAGACGCGCAGTGGCATCAAAGGGATGTTAAAGCCTTGTTTAAGAGCTCAGAGCCCCGGAGGTTGAAGGGGTTAACCCTGGGCTCATTATAGACCTCACACTCAGTCAATAAGATTTTGGCGCAGCAGAGTGACTAACCTCCCCTCACCCAGGTCGCTCACTCCCCCTCTCCTCTGTCTATGCGCTGATATACTGTATGACTACAGCTGTCTTGGCTTCCGTGGCAGATGTTATGTGTTAGTGCCAAAAGGAAAGATATTTTGCTGCATGGGCCTCTGGTGGATGCTAAGTGGTAGCGTCAGAGCTAAATGAGAACATATTTAATGCAAGGGCATTGATGGCGGATTGCTAGGCGGTAGTGTCAGAGCAAAATTTGAAGATATTTAATGCTAGGGCTTCTGTGGCAAATGCTAGTCTACATGTTAGCGTAAGGGCTAGAAAGATGGACCTTTACATTCAAGACCACAGTAACCACACCAGGGCCATTCCTACCATATTAATCACAGACCTGCTTCACTAAGGGAGGTGATTCACGGCTGTTAGGGACTTCAGTAAAATATATTTTTACCCAACTCTCCCTGAACACTTGAAGAAAAACCAAGTGACCCTCCCCTATACCCCAAATAATAATTACAACATAAAGTGGATAGGAGAAAACATGCCTACCATTTACCCTCACTCCTAAGACAGACCAGAACATTTGCAGTTTTAGACACTGTTCTTCATTTTGTAAGTATTACAAGGTAGCCAGAAGTTTGTGGATTCGCACACACAAGGGTTGGGGTGAAAAGATATCCATTATTTTATTCCATGATATTGTTGTTACAAAATAGATGTGTTGACTGTGGTTACAGCATGTGGATATAAGAGCATCTGCTAGGGTAAATTAACAAACTAGGCATGCATAACTCACCGCTTGATCCTCAAACCTAAGACTGGCCAAACTCGTGTTTCTAAAAATGACTAAGGCGTTTTTAGTTTCATTATGATTTAATTCTAAGTAATTATCATTGAGATATTTAAGGAGTGCATGGTGACTGAAGGAATTGGCTGACAAAATCTAGATATAATAGACTATAATTTAGTCTGTAAAACAGGTAGGAATACCTCTTATTTCTTGTATAGGAAGAAATACGGTCCAACAAAGCCCTCTTGTTGTTAGTAGCCTAAAGTCTAATTAAAATTAAGACTGTTTAAATGAATTAGGCATTCTCTAATTAGCCTACTTTCAGCACCCATGTGCTGTCCATCTCTGTGGCTGCTGCTTAATAGTAATGTAAGTTATGTCAATTACTCGAATATGGCTTATTGGGAGGTCCACAACTCTGATAAATAGCTTCATTATGGGCAACACATTTTTTTTTTATTAATCAAAATTATAGCAGTAGCAAGCTTACGTCCAGTCCTCCTATTCATCTTCGCACTCTCCCTCTCAAACTGAACAGGTCTTTAGTAGGCACAGATATTGAATTTTTAGGACAAATAAAATGTTTTTCCGGAAGAAGCTTTTGACTCACCTCGTAAAGGGCCACCGTACACAACACAGTCATTGGTTAGGCAGACCAAAAGGGTTTACATCAGCAAGAGCAGAGCAGGCCGGGGCTCATGATTGGGAAAGCCTATCCTTTGCAGTGTGTAATGCAGCGTAGCCTAGATTTATATACACCACCCCAGCAGCGCAAAGACTTTGGAAGAACATTTTCTTAGAAATATAACTTGCTTCTCCAAGCATGGTCTTTGTATAGCCTAGGCCTATCATATACCGTAGTATAGGCTATGGATAATTTTATTGAGACCCCACTAAGCGGTACCATAAGTATCCTGTCCTGCACACTGAATTATTGAGCTAATTAATTAGTAAGTAGGTGGCTGTAACCAAGTCCTGCTGGTACACGGGCTGCCTCTTATAGGGCTTTAGCGCCATTGACTGAACCCTAGCTAGACGTGTTTAAACAGACACACAACACACTAAACATCAAACACACACAAGCACACACACATCTACCACCACTGACAAATCCCAGGTCCCTTTTTTTCTTTCCTCCTTTACGACTAAGGTTTCATCTTGGCACGGAAAAAGTTGTGGTGGTCGGAAATTAAGGTATTCAAAATGACCATTAAGGTAAAAATCTGACAGCACAATTCCCAGACTTCAACATGACTCTTTTTAGACTGGTGATAATAGCCACTCGCCGCTTCAAACTCTGTCTCTCTCGCTTTCTCTTTCTATATGTGAAGACAGCAAGCTGATGCAGCTGAGGGTTTATCCTCCCACGGACACTGTAGAGCTGGAGACAACTTAGGAAGTTTCATGCAACCCAAGACTGTGTGAGCTGTGTGAGTGTGCTGCTGAGAACCTGAGCTCGTCATTCGTATTCATCCGGATAGAGCCGCCAAGCGATTCTCCCTTTTCAGCTGCCTCCACAACCCCAGAGGGATGAGGGAGTGAAACAGTGGACTACACCGGGTCACTGCTTATGCCAAAGGTACCTTGGCTGAGCAGAGACATTTAAGAATCACGCATTGTCCTGCTAGAGTCAAATCAGAGCTGAGCTATGGTGTTCAAAGAACTCCCAAAAAGGAAGCTAGCCAGAAGGGAATAAAAAGGTCAAGGTAAGTCCTCCAAAAAAATCACCCACAGAGAAGAAAGGATAAAGCCAACAAGACTTAGCTTATACTTTCTTCTAACTAATGGACAATAAAGTTGTATTGTAATGTAATGTACTGCTGATAAGTGGCTCTACTGCAACATAGCTGAGGCTGATACAATGTGCAGTCCCAACCTGTCACAGAGTCACTGGGCACTGAACCTGAACATAATTTGTTATACGTCTTGCTCACTGTCTCTTAGAAAAAAGGGTGCTAATTGGGAATAATACCTTTTACTGTTGGGGATGGTGGAAAAAATGCATCGGTGGGAGAACCACAGGAAGAGTGGGGAATTTAAAAGTCATGTCACAGACAAAGCTGCGCACTTGTAAATATCTAAAGAAATGACTATTTGGAAGGTGGAATTTAGCTGAGAGTTGTTGGAACTATGCAAACCAAAGTGACGTCTAAACTGGTTCCAGATCTTGAGAGTGGTTTTTATTAAAATGTTTTTGGTATAACCTGAAGTAGAAGAATGAATAGGGGAATGCGCTAAAGCAGCCAGTGAGGATGGCATACATGAGGAAGATTCTATTTTCAACCATGCTGGAATGATATGTGGGGTATCTGCACGGATCCAGTACTGAATTACAGCCCAATAATAGACCTGGAAATTATGCTCCCTAAGGGTTTAAGCCATTGCAGGAACACCTTGCAGATCCATGGATAATGTTTTATTCCAGATTAAGTCGGAGATAATATTTTTTACGCATATTATAGAATTTGTCTGTGACATGTACCCCTTAGGATGTGCATTTGTCTAGAACTACTCTGAAAAGGCAACATGTGTAATGGGTAGTTACGAGCTCGCTCTTATTCAGATTGAATTTGTAACCAGAGACAAGGCCAAATGCATTATGAACAGATAGCATAATGGGTAAGGATACATCTGGGTTTCAGATAGAATAACAAGTCATCAGCATAAAGTGGGACCCTTTATTCGATGTCACCTCTGAACATGCAATAGCGAGGGGCTAGATGGGAATAGCAAAAAGCAAGGGAGACATTGGACACGCCAGTCTAGTGCCTCTGAAGAAAGGAAAGTGGGTGTTATTCATGCTGACAGATGCAAGTGGAGAAGAGTATAGTAACTTGATCCAAGCAATACATTTTTTTGCCAAAGCCACATTTTTCTTAAGTATAAAAAAGGTAGCCCCACTCCACTCTATCAAAAACCTTCTCAGATCGAGGGAGAGACTGATTCAAAGGATTCAATAAGCATACTAATCAAGAGCAGGGCAAATTTATCCAGAAACCTCTTGTAAAATTATATTGGGTACCATCTGGTCCAGGACATTTACCACCTCGCATTGCACGTGCCGCATCTGAAATCTCTAGGTGATAGGTTCCTCCAATTGAAGCTTGGAGACTGAATCAATGATTGGGACAGTTTGAGTATAAAACATTTATCAAGAGCCGAGGGGTCAGCAGACTGTTCTGAATTGTATACAGAGGCATAGAAGTCCTTAAACTGATTATTTATTAGCTGGTGATCTATTGTTGCACCTGCAGAGGAAGCATGGCCAAGTTGATGAGAAAGCAATTTACTTGCCTTGTCACAATACACATAGTGAGTATGTCGCAACTTAATCAGCAGTTCCTCAATTTGGCAATGAGATTGTGTAAGTATTGTCTAAGAGTCTCTTTTTCCAACTGTTTCTTGCAAAACTAGTATATGACATCATTTGAACTGTAATGTAGGCCTTAAAAGTCTCCCACAGAACAGATGGTGAAATGTCGGGGGTATCGTTGATAACTATAAAAACAAATCTGAGCAGTCAGAAAGTTGACAAAACTTTCATCAGACAGCAAGCGTGTATTAAAATGCCAAGGTAGACAAAGCTCAGTCCCACCACCAACTGATAGCTCTAAAGTCAGAGGGGTATGATCAGATATGACAATGGAATTGTATGAGCATACAGAGGGGAGAAGTCTGTAGTCTATTAAGAATTAATCAATGTGGGTATCAGTGTGATGGACATGGGTGAAAATTAATTGGGTCATGGGTCTGTAACGGCAAATTCTTCAAGAAAAGTTTGGATAACTTCAGCAGACTTAGAAGGTGTCCTAATGTTTGTTGGAGGAACGATCGAAAGTAGGATTAAGCCAGCAATTAAAATCGCCTCCCAAGATTAAAAAGAGTGAGGTCAAATTTGGAAGCGAAGACAGAAAGGCAAAACAATTATCGTAATCCCAATTTGGCGCTTAGATATTTACAAGGATCAATGGAGTATTATAGAGTCTGCCAGTGACAATAATATACAGCGCATTTTGAAACTATTCAGACCCCTTGACATTTTCCACATTTTGTTACATTAGACTTATTTTCAAATGGATTAAATGTAAAACAAATGATCATCAATCTACACACAATACCCCAGAATGACAAAGTGAAAACAGGTTTTTAGAAATGTTTGCAAATTTATAAAAAAAAAATATTTAAAAAACAACAGAAAAATGGCATTTATGTAATTATTCAGGTCCTTTACTCAGTACTTTGTTGAAGCACCTTTGGCAGCGATTACAACCTCAAGTCTTCTTGGGTATGACGCTATAATCGTGGCACAACTGTATATGGGGAGTTTCTCCCATTCTTCTCTGCAGATCCTCTCAAACTCTGTCAGGTTGGATGGGGATCGTTGCTGCACAGCTATTTTCAGGTCTCTCCAGACATGTTTGATCAGGTACAAGTCCGGGCTCTGGCTGGGCCACTTAAGGACATTCAGAGACGTGTCCCAAAGCCACTCCTGCGTTGTCTTCACTGAGGGCTTAGGGTCGTTGTCCTATTGGAAACTTCGCCCCAGTCTGTAGTTCTGAGCGCTCTGGAGCAGGTTTTCATCAAGGATCTTGCTGTACTCCCAGTCCCTGCTGCTGAAAAACATCCCCACAGCATGATGCTGCCACCACCATGCTTCACTGTAGGGATGGTGCCAGGTTTCCTCCAGACGTGACGCTGGGCATTCAGGCCAAAGAGTTCAATCTTGGGTTCATCAGACCAGAGCATCTTGTTTCTCATGGTCTGAAAGTCCTTTAGGTGCCTTTTGGCAAACTCCAAGAAGGCTTTCATGCCTTTTACTGAGGAGTGGCTTCCGTCCGGCCACTCTACCATAAATGCCTGATTGGTGGAGTGCTGCAGAGACGGTTGTGCTTCTGGAAGGTTCTCCCATCTCCACAGAGGAACTCTAGAGCTTTGTCAGAGTGACCATCAGGTTCTTGGTCACCTCCCTGACCAAGGCCCTTCTCTCCCGGTTGCTTAGTTTGGCCAGCTCTAGGAAGAGTCTTGGTGGTTCCAAACGTCTTCCATTTAAGAATGATGGAGGCCACTGTGTTCTTTGGGACCATCAATGCTGACGAAATGTTTTTGTACCCTTCCCCAGATCTGTGCATCGACACAATCCTGTCTTGGAGCTCTACAGACAATTCCTTTGACCTCATGGCTTGTTTTTTGCTCTGACATGCACTGGCAACTGTGGGACCTTATACAGACAGTTGTGTGCCTTTCTAAATCATGTCCAATCAACTGAATTTACCACAGGTGGTCTCCAATCAGGTTGTAGAAACTGTAATGAAGATCAATGGAAACAGGATGCACCTGAGCTCAATTTTGAGTCTCATAACAAAGGGTCTGAATACTTACGTAAAAAAAAAGGTATTTCTGTTTAAAAAAAAAATAATAGAAATTGGCAACAACAAAAAACAACTGTTTTCGCTTTGTCAATATTGGGTTTTGTGTATAAATTGTCCAGAAACAAAAAAAATCAATTTTAGAATAAGGCTGTAACGTAACAAAATGTGGAAAAAGGTAAAGGGTCTGAATACTTTCCGAATGCACTGTCTCTGCAAGTGGCATGTGAAATAACATTAGAAGAAACAAAGGGCACTGATTTGTGTATCAGAATTGAAAAGTAGACTGCAAAAAGGCTGGGTAGGCCAACTTTATCAATCTAAAGTGATCTGAAACTCACAGATGGGTCTCTTGTAAGAAAGCAATCTGTGTTCCCAGATGTTGAAGAAGAACTCTACTACGTTTGACTGGTTGGTTCAAAACTTTACAGATCCAACTAGAAAACGTAAGTATAGTTGACTGCCCTATTGAGAAAGGTTGTGGAGTCATCCTTTGGAAAAATAGGAAATGAGTGTAGCCTTTTAGATATAAGCAGAAGACCGAACCTGACATAAAAATAAAATAAAAACAGTTGAACTACCTCCCACCCATTGAAGTGTCTTCCCAACAAGACACGCATATCCCCCCCATATTGACATTTATATTATTAAATACAAAAAATATCAACAAATCGTTTAAAGTACAGTTTACCAAAAGTGCCAAGTAAAGTGACAACAGGGTGTTAAATAAAATAACATAGGTAGTATGACAGCTTATGGCCTCGACAAAATAAATGGGAACCTGTTCCACAAGCCTACAAATAAAACAATGAAAAATGTATACAAATTATATATATTATATGAATAGAGGCTTACTATTTCAGCGATAACGATGAGGAAAATGTACGCATAATGCAAATAGAAAATAGGAGCCTCTGTAGTAGGCTACATGTGTCGTGCCTTTACAAACAAACGCCGCACTGCAGAAATTATAAATATCTATCTCGTTGCCCCGGTCAGTCTGGGGGAGCAGTTTCCTTCAATTTCTTGTTGCAACAGTCGGGTCCTTGAACTTGTTACAAGTCCCGCTTGGTAGTGTGATCCGGAGCTCGGCAAAACTTGACTCCCGGACAGGTGTGCAGAAGCCGCTTCGCATTACCAAATTCCACTCGTTTCTTGGCCAGGGAGTCAGTGAAGTCTGGGAAGATGGACAGTATCATGCCTTGGTAATGTAAGGGTGATGCTTCTCCAGCTCTGCACAGGATCTGATCACGGACATGGTAGTAATGCCCTCTAATGACGAAGGACCGTGGGGGGGTCACCCTCTCTGGGTCTAACTCGCAGTGAGTGACCTATGGGCACAGTCTAAGAGGGGTTTTTCTTCAAGGTTAAGCATGTCCTGCAATAGTTGGGAAACAAAGTCTGTTGGGCGGGGCCCATCTAGACCCTCAGCAATGCCCACCAGGCGTATGTTGTGGGGGCATGGACGTCCTTCTAGATCCTCGCATTTTTCTTTAAGCGCTTTAGCATCAGACAAGAGTGAACTTACTGTGGCCTGAAGGGTGGTTAGGTCGCTCTAGTTCAAGTATGGTAGTGCCCTGTGTAGTCACTGTTGACTGTAGTGCAGCTACAGATGATTTCAGTTTTTCCTTAAGGACATTTCTGAGCGGAGAGTTGTGGAGAGTGTGTCAATTTACATGTCAAGTTTATCATATACAGTGCCTTCAGAAAGAATTCAGACCCCTTGACTTGTTACGTTACAGCTTTATTCTAAAATGGATTAAATTTGAAAAAATCCTCAGCAATGTACACACACACCCCATAATGACAAAATGAAAAAAGGTTATTAGAATTTTTTTGCAAATGTACTGAACATTTTAAACTCGAAATAACTTATTTACATAAATGTTCAGACCCTTTGCTATAAGACTCGAAATTGGGCTCAGGTGCAACCTGTTTCCATTGATCATCATTGATGTTTCTACAACTTGGAGTACACCTTTGGTAAATTCAGTTGATTGGACATGATTTGGAAAGGCACACACCTTTCTATATAAGGTCCCACAGTTAACAGTGCATGCCAGTGCAAAAACCAAGCCATGAGGTCGAAGGAATTGTCCGTAGAGCTCCAAGACAGAATTGTGTCGAGACGCAGATAAGGGGAATGGTACAAAAACAACTCTGCAGCATTCAAGGTCACCAAGAACGCAGTGGCTTCCATCATTCTTAAATGGAAGAAGTGTAGAACAACCAAGACTCTTCCTAGAGCTGGCCGCCCGGCCAAACTGAGCAATGGGGAGAGAAGGGCCATGGTCAGGAAGGTGACCAAGAACCTGATGGTCACTCTGACAGAGCTCTAGAGTTCCACTGTGGAGATGGGAGAACCATCTCTGCAGCACTCCACCAATCAGTTCTTTATGGTAGTGGCCAGATGGAAGCCACTCCTCAGTAAAATGCACATAACAGCCCGCTTGGAGTTTGCCAAAAGGCACCTAAATACTCTCAGACCATGAGAAACAAGATTCTCTGGTCTGATGAAACCAAGATTGAACTCTTTGACCTGAATGCCAAGCTTCACAGCTGGAGGAAACCTGGCACCATCCCTACGGTGAAGCATGATGGTGGTGGTGGCAGCGTCATGCTGGAGGGATGTTTTTCGGCGGCAGGGACTGGGAGACTAGTCAGGATTGAGGGAAAGATGAACAGAGCAAAGTACTCAGGGCCTCAGACTAATACGAAGGTTCATTTTCCAACAGGACAATGACCCTAAGCACACAGCCAAGACAACGCTGGAATGTCTTCGGGACAAGTCTCAATGTCCTTGAGTGGCCCAGCCAAAGCCCGGACTTGAAACCGATCTAACATCGCTGGAGAGACCTGAAAATAGCTGTGCAGCAACGTTCCCCATCCAACCTGACAGAGCTTGAGAGGATCTGCAGAGAAAAATGGGAGAAACTACCCAAATACAGTTGTGCCAAGCTTGTAGCATCATACCCAAGAAGACTCGATGCTGTAATTGCTGCCAAAGGTGCTTCAACAAAGTACTGAGTAAAGGGTCTGAATACTTATGTAAATGTGATGTCAGTTTAACCTGTTAGGGCTAGGGGGCAGTATTTACACGGCCGGATAAAAAACGTACCCGATTTAATCTGGTTACTACTCCTGCCCAGTAACTAGAATATGCATATAATTATTAGCTTTGGATAGAAAACACCCTAAAGTTTCTAAAACTGTTTGAATGGTGTCTGTGAGTATAACAGAACTCATATGGCAGGCAAAAACCTGAGAAGATTTCATGCAGGAAGTGGCCTGTCTGACAAGGTGTTGTTGTTCTTGCCTCTGTTTATTGAAGACTCAGGATCTTAGCTGTAACGTGACACTTCCTACGGCTCCCATAGGCTCTCAGAGCCCGGGAAAAAGCTGAACGATATCTCTGGCTGAATCACATTATCGCCTTTGCCAAGTGGCCGATCAGAGGACAAAGGGCTTAGGCGCGTGCCCGAGTCGACCCCATGCTGTATTTTCTTTCGTCTGTTTACCTAATTGCAGATTCCCGGTCGGAATATTATCGCTTTTTTACGAGAAAAATGGCATAAAAATTGATTTTAAACAGCGGTTGACATGCTTCGAAGTACGGTAATGAAATATTTAGAACTCTTTTGTCACGAAATGCACCGTGCGCATGACCCTTATTTACCATTCGGATAGTGTCTTGAACGCTCGAACAAAACACCGCTGTTGGAACATAACTATGGATTATTTGGGACCAAACCTACATTTGTTATTGAAGTAGAAGTCCTGGGAGTGCATTCTGATGAAGAACAGGAAAGGTAATCAAACTTTTCTAATAGTAAATCGGAGTTTGGTGAAGGCTAAACTTGCTGGGTGTCTAAATAGCTAGCCCTGTGATGCCGGGCTATCTACTTAGAATATTGCAAAATGTGCTTTCACCAAAAAGCTATTTTAAAATCGGACATATCGAGTGCATAGAGGAGTTCTGTATCTATAATTCTTAAAATAATTGTTATGCTTTTTGTGAACGTTTATCGTGAGTAATTTAGTAAATTGTTAGTAAATTCGCCGGAAGTTTGCGGGGGGTATGCTAGTTCTGAACGTCACATGCTAATGTAGCTGTTTTTTTATATAAATATGAACTTGATTGAACAAAACATGCATGTATTGTATAACATAATGTCCTAGGTGTGTCATCTGATGAAGATCATCAAAGGTTAGTGCTGCATTTAGCTGTCTTCTGGGTTTTTGTGACATTATATGCTAGCTTGAAAAATGGGTGTCTGATTATTTCTGGCTGGGTACTATGCTGACATAATCTAATGTTTTGCTTTCGTTGTAAAGCCTTTTGGAAATCGGACAGTGTGGTTAGATTAACGAGAGTCTTGTCTTTATCGCGCCACAGGATTCAACTGGCTGTTAAGTAGGTGGGACGATTTGGTGCCACCTGCCCTAGAGAGGTTAAGTAAATTATTTAACATTTATAAAAGAAAATGTATTTCCATGTCATTATGGAGTATTTTGTCTAGGTTGATTAGGGGGAAAAAACGATGTAATATCTTTTTGAATAAGGTTGTATACAGTTTACCTCTCACTTAGCAAAGGGCCTTTCGGCAGCTGCCTTGAATCCTGCTCCAACTGAACTTCCAGGAAGCTTCACCTGTTCAAGATAATCCGTAATGCATGCAGACCACCATTCCATAGAACATCGGCCCTTACTCATTGCGGCAGAACTTTTCAGATATTTTGTCATTAATTTGGCCCTCACCTCTCCCTGCAGCAAGAGCACAACAATCTGTGTAATTATTGTCTATGACAGAGTGGACTTTCTGTCAGGCAGGGCGGAAAGAAGCATCGCTGACATAACGCACCCGCACACACACAGTCATGTTCAATGTTGTCCTCTGCACATGTTTACCTAAAAGGCCATGAACTAGGACACTCCCAACACTAATCAACACTCCCAACACTAAAGTCTTCAATCAGAAGATGATGTACACCAATATGGCAGCTGGTACCGCTTGACTATGCCCTCTGCTGCTCTGCTCAAAGTGTGTATGTGGGACAGTATGTATGTGATTATGCATGCAGGTATGGGAGTGTGTACATTTATGTGCATATAAATCGGTGTGTGTGCTTAGTTAATATGCATGTGTTTTGGTATCCGAAAGAAATTGATGTACTTTTCACTCCATACATTTTCCCTGACATCGAAAAGTACTTGTTACATTTTGAATGCTTAGCAGGTCAGGAAAATGGTCCAATTCGCACACTTATCAAGAGAACATCCCAGGTCATTAATACTGCCTCTGATCTGGTGGACTCACTAAACACATCCATTTGTAAATTATGTCTGAGTGTTGGAGTGTGCCCCAGGCCATCCGTAAATTAAAAAGAACAAGAAAATGGTGCCGTCTGGTTTGCTTAATATAAGACATTTTAAATTATTTATACTACTGATACTTAAGTACACTTTATCAATTACATTTACTTTGATACTTAAGTATATTTGAAACCAAATACTTTTATTGAAGTAGTATTTTACTGGGTGACTTTCACTTGAGTCATTTTCTATTAACGTATCTTTACGTTTACTCAAGTATGACAATTGGGTACCTTTTCCACCACTGGCTTCAACCCTTCAACCCTAACAATCTGGACCCTCTCTTTCTAAAATTATCAGCCGCAATTGTTGCAACCCCTATTACCAGTCTGTTCAACCTCTCTTTCATATCGTCCGAGATCCCTAACGATTGGAAAGCTGCCGCGGTCATCCCCTCTCTTCAAAGGGGGTGACACTCTAGACACAAACTGTTACAGACCTATATCCATCCTGCCCTGCCTTTCTAAAGTCTTAGAAAGCCAAGTTAATAAACAGATCACTGACCATTTCAAATCCCACCGTACCTTCTCCGCTGTGCAATCCGGTTTCCGAGCTGGTCACGGGTGGACCTCAGCCACGCTCAAGGTCCTAAACAATATCATAACCGCCATCGATAAAAGACAGTACTGTGCAGCTGCATTCATCGACCTGGCCAAGGCTTTCCACTCTGTCAATCACCATATACTTATCGGCAGACTCAACAGCCTTGGTTTCTCAAATGACTGCCTCGCCTGGTTCACCAACTACTACTCAGACAGAGTTCAGTGTGTCAAATCGGAGGGCCTGTTGTCCAGACCTCTGGCAGTCTCTATGGGGTTACCACAGGGTTCAATTCTCGGGCCAACTCTCTTCTCTGTATATACCAACTGGTGATTCCCTGATCCACCTTTACGCAGAAGACACCATTCTGTAAACATCTGGCCCTTCTTTGGACACTGTTTTAACAAACCTCCAAACGAGCTTCAACACCATACAACACTCCTTCGGTGGCCTCCAACTGCTCTTAAACGCTAGTAAAACTAAATGCATGCTCTTCAACCGATCGCTGTCCGCACCCGCCCGCCCGACTAGCATCACTACTCTGGACGCTTCTGACTTGGAATATGTAGACAACTACAAATACGTAGGTGTCAGGCTAGACTGTAACCTCTCCTTCCAGACTCATATTAAACATCTCCAATCCAAAATTAAATCTCGAACTGGCTTCCTATTTCGCAACAAAGCCTCTTTCACTGATGCTGCCAAACATACCCTCGTAAAACTGACTATCCTACTGATCCTCGACTTGGACAATGTCATTTACAAAATAGCCTCCAACACTCTACTCAGCAAACTGGATGCAGTCTACCACAGTGCCATCCGTTTTGTCACCAACTCCCCATATACCACCCACCACTGCGACCTGTATGCTCTCGTCGGCTGGCCCTCGCTACATATTCGTCGCCAGACCCACTGGCTCCAGGTCATCTATAAGTATTTGATAGGTAAAGCTCCACCTTATCTCAGCTCACTGGTCACAACAACAACACCCACCCATAGCACGCGCTCCAGCAGGTATATCTCACTGGTCATCCCCAAAGCCAACACCTACTTTGGCCACCTTTCCTTCCAGTTCTCTGCTGCCAATGACTGGAACAAATTGCAAAAATCGCTGAAGTTGGAGACATATATCTCCCTCACTAACTTTAAACATCAGCTATCTGAGCAGCTAACCGATCGCTGCAGCTGTACACAGTCCATCTGTAAATAGCCCATCCAATCTACCCACCTCCTCCCCATATTGTTTTTTACTTTTTTGCTCTTTTGCACACCAGTATTTCTACTTGCACATCATCATCTGCACATCTATCACTACAGTGTTAATTTGCTAAATTGTAATTACTTCGCTACTATGGCCTATTTATTGCCTTACCGCCTCACACCATTTGCACACACTGTATATATACTTTTTTCTATTGTGTTTTTGTTTATTCCATGTGTAACTCTGTGTTGTTGTTTGAGTCGCACTGCTTTGCTTTATCTTGGCCAGGTCACAGTTGTAAATGAGAACATGTTCTCAACTGGCCTACCTGGTTAAATATAGGTGAAATAAAAAACAAATATCCTAACTCTAAACTTTACCCCTACCCTTATTATAAACCTAACCCTAACCTTTGCAAGCAGTTGTTTACAAACAGTTTGTGGATAGTATTACCATCTGTAGAGCATCTACAGCTGGAAAGTCCAGACTATCCGAATAAAGTGTGAAAGCAATTATAACTGCCACTAAAGCGTCACAGTGTGCCACATACTCCTCTCACTACGTTCCCAATGTGCCAACTTTTAGAGAGGGGGAGAGTACGGACTCTGACTCACCTCTTCAGACCCTAGTAGTGTATTACCCTAGTAGTGACTGCCTCGTTAAATAAAAGGTTAAATAAAAAATTTGGTCTGTGTCTGACTGTTGGTGAATAGCAACGCAGAACATTCAGATTACAATTCCCCCCACACACACAAACTCCCATCCACCCCAAGCTAAAGTATGCAACACATAGAGGGAATGCGAAAAGGAAGAGGTAGAGAGAGGTAGAGAGAGAGGTAGAGAGAGAGATAGAGAGAGGTAGAGAGAGAGAGAGGGAGAGGTAGAGAGAGGGAGAGAGAGAGGTAGAGAGAGAGATAGAGAGAGAGGGAGAGAGAGAGGGAGAGAGAGAGGGAGATAGAGAGGTAGAGAGAAAGAGAGAGAGAGAGATAGAGAGAACACACACCGAACCCCTTGGGGCTACAGCGCTGACTTGATATTCCTCCCATGTATGTGACAGCCTTCATATATAACAGCAGCAACAGATGGAGAGGTATGCTGCAGGTCGCTGCTGGGTTATTCATGGTTACAGGCCATCATTAGGCAGCATCGGTTACAGAAACAAACAGCAGTCGATTAGCAGTGCCAACATCAATGTAGCGCCACATGAATTAGCATTATGGATTTCCTACCTACCAAGCCTTGATCAGTCAGCAGTGTGAGAGTGACAACACCTTATGAAAGACACATTTTAAATGTTTAACTTTTTATTAAATATGAATTTAGGGTAAGAAAATGCTGTGGAACTAAGTTTAAATGGAATTCCTGAATTATTTATTTCAACAAAACAAAAACATTCCTTCAATGTAGCATAGCACTTAGTGAGCATTGTCAGTCAGACCAGGTCTTGACTTTTGTTTCGCTCACCTACTGATAACTACAAACAGCCCAGTAAGCCGGGAACATTCCCAGAACATCAGTTGACATTCCCATTATGTTCTAGTTAGGGTTTGAGCTAAAATTCGGATGATAACGTCCCACAAACAGTAAGATAACACTAACACATGAAATAAACCTCCATGGACTGTTCAAAACATAATTTGATCATTTTGGGAACATTCTTAGAACACTGAGGGAATGTTTTGTGCACCATGTTACTACCATTGCAGGAACAAGAGGACAGATTTTGTGTTTTGGGAATCTCTCTTGTAATGTACCCACAATGTTACCACAACCAAATTAAATGTTTTGGGAACTTTTAAAGAAAATAAAACATTTGTTCTGGGAACATTATTGCAACATCACACAAATGTTTTTTCAACCCAATAAAAACATTGTAATCAGCACAGTTTTTGTGTTTTGGCAACATCTCTCTTGTCATGTCCCCACAATGTTACCACAACCTATAGAAATGTGTTAGGAACTATTAAAGAACATACACTACTATTCAAAAGTTTAGGGTCACTTAGAAAAGTCCTTGTTTTTGAAAGAAAAGCACATTTTATGTCCATTAAAATAACATCAAATTGATCAGAAATACAGTGTAGACATTGTTAATGTTGTAAATGACTATTGTCGCTGCAAACGGCATATTTTTTATGGAATATCTACATAGGAGTACAGAGGCCCATTATCAGCAACCATCACTCCTGTGTTCCAATGGCACGTTGTGTTAGCTCATCCAAGTTTGTCATTTTAAAAGGATAATTGATCATTAGAAAACCCTTTTGCAATTATGTTTGCAGAGCTGAAAAATGTGTTCTGATTAAAGAAGCAATAAAACTGGCCTTCTTTAGACTAGTTGAGTATCTGGAGCATCAGCATTTGTGGGTTCGATTACAGGCTCAAAATGACCAAAAACAAAGAACTTTCTTCTGAAACTCGTCAGTCTATTCTTGTTCGGAGAAATGAAAGCTATTCCATGTGATAAATTGCCAAGAAACTGAAGATCTCGTACAACGCCGTGTACTACTCCCTTCACAGAACAGTGCAAACTGGCACTAACCAGAATAGAAAGAGGAGTGGGAGGCCCCCGGTGCACAACTGAGCAAGAGGACAAGTACATTAGAGTGTTTAGTTTAAGAAATGGACGCCTCACAAGTCCTCAACTGGCAGCTTCATTAAATGGTACCCGCAAAACACCAGTCTCAATGTCAATAGTGAAGAGGCGACTCTGGGATGCTGGCCTTCTAGGCAGAGTTGCAAAGAAAAAGCCATATCTCAGACTGGCCAATGAAAAGAAAAGCTTAAGATGGGAAAAAGAACACAGACACTGGAAAGAGGAACTATGCCTTGAAGGCCAGCATCCCAGAGTCGCCTCTGTTGACATTTTCTAATGATCAATTAGCCTTTTAAAATGATAAACTTGGATTAGCTAACACAGCGTGCCATTGGAACACAGGAGTTGCTGATAATGGGCCTCTGTACGCCTATGTAGATATTCATATTTTTTTTTAAATCAGCTGTTTCCAGCTACAATAGTCATTTACAACATTAACAAATATCTACACTATATTTCTGATCAATTTGATGCCATAATGGACAATTTGCTTTTCTTTCAAAAACAAGGACATTTCTAAGTGACCCCAAACTTTTGAACGGTAGTGTAGTTTTAACATCTGGTTTATGTTTTTGGCACCCTAAAAGAAACATTGTATAATCATCCACACGACTGGACAGTTTTTGTGTTTTGGGAACATATTTTGTGATGTCCCCACAATGTTCCAACCAGTCTGCTCCCACAACCTAATGAAACATTCTGGAAACCTTTAAAGAACAGACAAAATGTGTTCTGGAAACGTTCTTGCACCATCAGGCGAATGTTTTATACAAACATTGTATAATCACCAGCACAACTGGACAGTTTTTGTGTTACAAGAACATTTGCCTTTACCTAATTAATGTTCTGGGAATTTTCACAGAACCAATTTTAGTTTGCTGTGTTCTCTTCTCATCAAAAGGAGATTAGCTATCTAGTCCCACAGCTAGGACCTCGATTCGCCCTGACGCGGGACAGAATTGGAAACGCAACAAGTCCCTCCGGCCTAGCTTGAACGGCTCAGACGTGCGTCAGGTGAACATTTGTCAGGGGTTTGGCACTTGAGATCTTGCCTCCCCTGGGCTCTGCCATAGTGGGGTAATGAAGTAAACCCGCCTACTGCCGGAACATGTATGGGAGACAGAGGGACGCAAAACAGTGACAAATTTGCCTTTAATTGAACACAATGGGTTCAGGGAAGGTTGGACTGATTTGAACAGACAGCATGGGCGCTTGCATTCATTCCAGGCTCTGTGTGTGTGTGTGTGTGTGTGTGTGTGTGTGTGTGTGTGTGTGTGTGTGTGTGTGTGTGTGTGTGTGTGTCCGTGTGTATGCTTGTGAGCGTATATATGTGAATATAGGCATGTGCACAGTGTAGGCGAGTGTGTGTGTGTGTTAGAAGGGGGAGGGGAGAGGCATGTGTGGGTGGGAGGTACACCTGGGGTCATCCTGTTGACTGCAGTACATCGTGAAAGCAGGTCAGGGTTTTGCCCGGCACACAAGGAGAACACAAGGGCAGGCGTTCCTCTGGGCACCAGGCCTCCACTCAAATGAGGTTCAGTGTGTGTGTGTTTATGGGTTCAGACAGGTACACTTCTCTCCCCACAACCATACATTACTGCTCTGGTTTATTTGTGCCGGTTTCAACCCCTCCAATGGCTCCAGAGTTTCCTATTGGCCTACATAAGACCTATTATAGTCAACACAAATGTTCTATTAACCTCAATAGCCTAACAACCGGTAAATACCTTCAGAAGCCAAAACCTAAAGATTTAATCAACATTAATTTGATACGTTTTTGTGCCGATCCATAAAAATGTATTTAACATGAAATGTGGAGGTAAAGTACAGGTTTGTAACGTAAAAACTTCAAGGAAAGTAAAGAATTTGACCTTTGTTTAAGTTTAATGTTTGTTTTCCGTTTGCCCTTGGGCAAACCCTGAATACTTCTAACCATACATGTTGTAAAGGAGAGCTTTTATGTTTGAGGCAACAACAACAAAAATTCGGCTGAAGCTGACACGAAGCTGACGTGTGTAGACACACAGCTTCGGAAACAGAAAACAACTTCAGAAAAAGAGGGGAAACCCTGCGATATCGACAAGGGGGTTTAGTGTGCTCAGAGGCTAGCTCTTAGAGAATAACTAAGTCGCAGTTCCATCGTCATCCATAATGCAGGCTTTAGTAAGGGGCTTGAAGGCGGGTGATTAATGGGATATTCAGGGGAGATGCTAATCAGGACTAGCACTGGAAGACAGCTTGACTCACTGATCACTTCACTCTTCATTCAGACTCCAGTCTCTTTCTCTCTGTCACCGTATCTCTGTCTCTCTCGCTCACTTTTGTCTTCCACAGACCACTTCCTATTTCAAATTCAATTTCAGCTGCTTTATTGGCATGAAAAACATTGTGTCAATATTGCCAAACAAACAATGTATAAAAAACATACATTGAAATAACATTATGAAGAATAATAATATAAAATGGTACTAAATAATTTTTTCATTTTCATTTCACCTTTATTTAATCAGGTAGGCAAGTTGAGAACAAGTTCTCATTTACAATTGCGACCTGGCCAAGATAAAGCAAAGCAGTTCGACAACATACAACAACAGAGTTACACATGGAGTAAACAACATACAGTCAAAAATACAGTAGAAAAAAAATAAGATTATATACAATGTGAGCAAATGATGTGAGATAAGGGAGGTAAAGGCAAAAAAAATGCCATGGTGGCAAAGTAAATAAAGTATAGCAAGAAAAACACTGGAATGGTAGATTTGTAGTTTGAAGAAAGTTCAAAGTTCAAATCTAAATAATATGGTGCAAAGGAGCAAAATAAATAAAATAAATAAATACAGTAGGGGAAGAGGTAGTAGTTTGGGCTAAATTATAGATGGGCTATGTACAGGTGCAGTGATCTGTGAGCTGCTCTGACAGCTGGTGCTTAAAGCTAGTGAGGGAGATAAGTGTTTCCAGTTTCAGAGATTTTTGTAGTTCGTTCCAGTCATTGGCAGCAGAGAACTGGAAGGAGAGACGACCAAAGGAGGAGTTGGCTTTAGGGGTGACCAGAGAGATATACCTGCTGGAGCGCGTGCTACAGGTGGGTGCTGCTATGGTGACCAGTGAGTGGAGATAAGGGGGGACTTTACCTAGCAGGGTCTTGTAGATGACCTGGAGCCAATGTGTTTGGCGACGATTATGAAGTGAAGGCCAGCCAACGAGAGCATACAGGTCGCAGTGGTGGGTTGTATATGGGGCTTTGGTGACAAAACGGATGGCACTGTGATAGACTGCATCCAGCTTGTTGAGTAGGGTATTGGAGGCTATTTTGTAAATGACATCGCCGAAGTCGAGGATTGGTAGGATGGTCAGTTTTACAAGGGTATGTTTGGCAGCATGAGTGAAGGATGCTTTGTTGCGAAATAGGAAGCCAATTCTAGATTTCACTTTGGATTGTAGATGATTGATGTGAGTCTGGAAGGAGAGTTTACAGTCTAACCAGACACCTAGGTATTTGTAGTTGTCCACAAATTCTAAGTTTGAACCGTCCAGAGAAGTTATGCTGGATGGGCGGGCAGGTGCAGGCAGCGATCGGTTGAAGAGCATGCATTTAGTTTTACTTGTCTTTAGGAGCAGTTGGAGACCACGGAAGGAGAGTTGAATGGTATTGAAGCTCGTCTGGAGGGTTGTTAACACAGTGTCCAAAGAAGGGCCAGAAGTATACAGAATGGTGTCGTCTGCGTAGAGGTGGATCAGAGATTCACCAGCAGCAAGAGCGACATCATTTATGTATACAGAGAAAAGAGTTGGCCCAAGAATTGAACCCTGTGGTACCCCCATAGAGACTGCCAGAGGTCCAGACAGTAGGCCCTCCGATTTGACACACTGAACTCTGTCAGAGAAGTAGTTGGTGAACCAGGCAACGCAATCGTTTGAGAAACCAAGGCTACTAAGTCTGCCGATGAGGATGTGGTGATTAACAGAGTCAAAAGCTTTGGCCAGGTCAATGAATACGGCAGCACAGTATTGTTTCTTATCGATGGCGGTTACGATGGCGTTTAGGACCTTGAGCGTGGCTGAGGTGCACCCATGACCAGCTCTGAAACCAGATTGCATAGCGGAGAGGGTGCGGTGGGATTCGAAATAGTCGGTAATCTGTTTGTTGACTTGGCTTTCGAAGACTTTGGAAAGGCAGGGTAGGATGGATATAGGTCTGTAGCAATTTGGGTCAAGTGTGTCACCTCCTTTGAAGAGGGGGATGACAGCAGCTGCTTTCCAATCTATGGGAATCTCAGACGACACGAAAGAGAGGTTGAACAGGCTAGTAATAGGGGTTGCAATAATTTCGGCAGATAATTTTAGAAAGAAAGGGTCCAGATTGTCAAGCCCAGCTGATTTGTAGGGGTCCAGATTTTGCAGCTCTTTCAGAACATCAGCTGAATGGATTTGTGAGAAGGAGAAATGGGGGAGGCTTGGGCGAGTAGCTGTGGGGGGTGTAGTGCTGTTGAATGCAGTAGGGGTAGTTAGGTGGAAAGCATGGCCAGCCGTATAAAACTGCTTATTGAAATTCTCAATTATAGTGGGCTTATCGGTGGTGACAGAGTTTCCTATCCTCAGTGCAGTGGGCAGTTGGGAGGAGGTGTTGTTATTCTCCATGGACTTTACAATGTCCCAGAACTTTTTAGAGTTGGAGTTGCACGAAGCAAATTTCTGTTTGAAAAAGCTAGCCTTGGCGTTTCTAACTGCCTGTGTGTATTGGTTTCTAACTTCCCTAAAAAGTTGCATATCGTGGGGGCAGTTCGATGCTAATGCAGAACGCCACAGGATATTTTTGTGTTGGTTAAGGGCAGTCAGGTCTGGGGAGAACCAAGGGCTATATCTGTTCCTGGTTCTAAATTTCTTGAAAGGGGCATGCTTATTTAAGATGGAGAGGAAGGCATTTAAAAAAAATAACCAGGCATCCTCTACTGACGGGATGAGGTCAATATCCTTCCAGGATACCAGGGCCAGGTCGATTAGAAAGGCTTGCTCGTTGAAATGTTTCAGGGAGCGTTTGACAGTGATGAGTGGAGGTCGTTTGACCGCTGACCCATTACGGGTGCAGGCAATGAGGCAGTGATCGCTGAGATCTTGGTTGAAAACAGCAGAGGTGTAATTAGAGGGCACATTGGTTAGGATGATATCTATGAGGGTGCCAGTGTTTGCGGCTTTGGGGTTGTACCTGGTGGGTTCATTAATAATTTGTGTGAGATTGAGGGCATCAAGCTTGGATTGTAGAATGGCTGGGGTGTTAAGCATGTCCCAGTTTAGGTCGCCAAGTAGCACGAGCTCTGAAGATAGATGGGGGGCAATCAGTTCACATATGGTGTCCAGAGCACAGCTAGGGGCCGAGGGGGGTCTATAGCAGGCGGCAACGGTGAGAGACTTGTTTTTGGAGAGGTGAATTTTTAAAAGTAGAAGTTCAAATTGTTTGGGTACAGACCTGGATAGCAGAACAGAACACTGCAGGCTATCTCTGCAGTAGATTGCAACACCGCCCCCTTTGGTCGTTCTATCTTGTCTGAAAACGTTGTAGTTAGGGATGAAGATTTCACAGTTTTTGGTGGACTTCCTAAGCCAAGATTCAGACACAGCTAGGACATCCGGGTTGGCAGAGTGTGCTAAAGCAGTGAATAAAACAAACTTAGGGAGGAGGCTTCTAATGTTAACATGCATGAAACCAAGGCTATTACGGTTACAGAAGTCATCAAAAGAGAGCGCCTGGGGAGTAGGAGTGGAGCCAGGCACTGCAGGGCCTGGATTCACCTCTACATCCCCAGAGGAGCAGAGAAGAATAAGTATGAGGGTACGGCTAAAAGCTATAAGAATTGGTCGTCTGTGACGTCCAGAATAGAGAGAAAAAGGAGCAGGTTTCTGGGGGCGATAAAATAGCTTCAAGGTATAATGTACAGACAAAGGTATGGTGGGATGTGAGTACAGAGGAGGTAATCCTAGGCATTTAGTGATTATGAGAGAGATATTGTCTCTAGAAACATCATTGAAACCAGAAGATGTCATAGCATGTGTGGGTGGAGGAACTGAGAGGTTGGATAAGGTATAATGAGCAGGGCTAGAGGCTCTACAGTGAAATAAGCCAATAAACACTAACCAGAACAGCAATGGACAAGGCATATTGACATTAAGGAGAGGCATGCTTAGCCGAGTGATCAGAGGGTCCAGTGAGATTCAGACAGCTAGCCGGGCCATAGGTAGCAAGCTGGTGGGAGATGGGAGGGAGGTCTGTTTTTAGCCACCTCGTGCGTTTCCGTCTGTGAAGGGGGGACCTGTCCAAGTTGGCAAAATAGTTAGTTATAGTGGCCCAAGAAAAGTGTCCGATAGACCTATTCAGATCGCAGCCGAAAAGACAGCTAACGATTAGCCGGCCGCAGATGGGCGATCAGGTTACGTCGCGACGGAGGGGCCAGTTGGACAACTCCCTCGGGCAGATAACGTCGGTGGTCCAGTCGTGAAGACCCGATGGGGCTCCGCATCGGCAGTAAAACGGGTCAGGATAGGTGAGTTGTAGCCCAGGAGACACTTCAGCTGGCTAATAATAATAATAATAATAATAATAGAAGTTAATAATAGAAATAACAACAATAAAATGGTAGCAGTAGTAAAACAGTAAAAAAAATAGAGCCTCCCGAGTGGCTCAGCGGTCTAAAGCAATGCATCGCAGTGCTAGAGGCATCACTACAGACCCGAGTTCAATCCCGGGCTGTATCACAGCTGGCCGTGATCGGGAGTCCCATAGGGTGGCGCACAATTGGTCTGGCACATCTGTTGTTGAAGTTAAGAAAGGATATACATAAAACCCATGTGGAGTATGAATGCATCTCAGGTTTTTTAACAACATTGTCTTCAGAACATTTTGTGTTTGTGTTCATTCGTATGAAAAGTCCTTTCTGTAGTAGTCATCGCAAAGTTTTGGCACATCTGTTGTTGATGTCGCTGAAATATCTAGTTATTTCACGTTAAAAAGTTATCTATTACAGTACATTCACCTTTGTAGTCTCTGAAAGCACCTACAGGGTATTCAAAAACATTTCACCTCCAGAACTTTTTGTGTTTAGGAACCTGATGTTCCTTTGTCAAGATCTTTTCAGACACAATTGTGTGAAGGTGTGTGTATGTACTTGCATGTTGTGAGTTTTGTTCACTTATTGGATTTGCCCCTTTTCCTCGCATAACCCCCTCAATTTCCAATTCCACTTTGGGGAAGTCAGCGTGACATCTAGGAATGGAGGAATCGCCAAGCGAGCACTATGAGGAGCCAGGAAACTTCACAACAAGCCTTAAATGGGCAACACATTTCTGTGTCTGAGCCGATATCCGGAGAGCACGTCAGCCTCCTTCAACCGTTTAACTGCTACACTTAAGCAGCGCGGTGGGTTAGGGGTTAGCAGTCCATCCCAAGTCCCAAACGGACCTGGGGAAAGAAGTACCCCTCATCTCCCCGGGACCATAACACGGTGGCAGCCTTCCCCTCGAATCAAGGTGCTTCACGGGGACTGATTCAAATGCACTTACAAGCAAAAAAGTGAACCATATGTTTTAAATGTTTTAAAGTGAAACCGCTAGACTCTGAGAAAATGTCTTCACGGACAGTAAATAATATTGATTTACTCTCTTTCACTTGGCTCGTTCCTGTTTTTTCATCTATGTCCAGATCCTGAAGTATTTATTATGTCTGTCATTACTCAAGTCAGAAGGCTCGTTATTTCTATAATGCGGCTGACACGAGGGCCAGTGGATGGTAGTTAAGTTACCAAGTTAAATCAGAACCAGAGAGGGACTAAACGGGGGTCCAGCAACGAGGATTAGTATGCAGGCTAGTACGCCTCCACTGAGTCTCGGCAGTGTGTAGCTGTGTGTACAGACCTCTCAATATGCTCTGTTGTTCTGTCTATGAAACAAAGTAATTCAAGTAATTTCACTCAGAGACTAGCACCTGATTACTAATCTTACTAAGTTTGAGTTTCAACAGAATTAACGATATACAGCACCAGTCAAAAGTTTGGACACACCTACTCATTCAAGGGTTTTCCTTATATTTTACTATTTTCTACATTGTAGAATAATAGTCAAGACATCAAAACTATGAAATAACACATATGGAATCATGTAGTAACCAATTTTTTTTTAAATCAAAATATATTTTATATTTGAGATTCTTCAAAGTAGCCACCCTTTGCCTTGATGAGGGTAGCTACTTTGAAAATAAGGAACTTTTGACTGCTACTGTAAATAATGGCAAAAATAGCAAGATGTGCATTCATGGAACATATACTGTTTGTAATGGTGTCCCTATATCAGTTATCCTCATGACTACTATCTTAGTATACATCTAGCTCAAGATGCTAATTTTGGTACCATGCCTGCATATAATCAACATCCGACTCCCGAGTCAATCACGTTCAGCTGAACAACAATAAAAAAAAAGAAAGGGATAGAAAGGATGTGTAAATCTCTCCTTAGTCGGCTATGTGTCTTGACTGAGAGATGAGAGAATACCTGGGAAGACGTCTGTCTCTTTTCCCTGGGCATGAGGGCAACATGAATTACCTCCACTGTTATCACTCTTATGATCTCTAATCTCTTCAGTATTATCTGTCAGGATTTGCTGCGGTAATCACTCTTACTCCACACCGGAAAATTGCCGTGCACTTCCAGACTGATCAGGAGATTATGTGAGGTATAAGAAATGGGCTTTGCAGGAAAAGTTTTCAAATTGGGCTTGGGAAGGGAAAAAAAGGGGGAAAAAGGCTATTTGTCTTCGATTTCTCCTCTTAGGCGCAAAGGGTTGGAACTGTTCAAAGGCAGAGGACAAAGAGTTACAGCTGAGCCCATAAGAGCAGGGTCTGAGTGGAGTGTGGTGGGGCGGTGATGGGATGCAGTGGTATAAAGTACTTAAGTAAAAATACTTTAAGGTACAACCTAAGTCGTTTTTGGGGTATCTGCTATTTATATTTGACACCTTTTACTTCACTACATTCCTAAAGAAAATAACGTAGTTTTTACATCTTCCCTGACACCCAAAAGTACTCATATTTTTTAAATGGTCCAATTCACACACTTACTGTATCAAGAGAACATAAATGGTCGTCCCTACTGCGTCTCATATGGAAGACTCACTCAACACACATGTTTCTTTTGGAAATGATGTCTTGAGTGTTGGAGTGTGCCCCTGGCTATCCATAAATGTAAAAAAAAAAAATATATAATAATAAAAAATTGGGCGGTCTGGTTTGCTTTATATAAGAAATTTTAAATTAGTTTAGATACTTAAGTATATTTAAAAACAAATGCTTTTAGACTTTTACTCAAGTAGTATTTTACTGTATTCTACGGGGATGCAGACTCTGGAGTTCTAGTGGAACGGAGCAGAGGACTCCGGTAAAGCTGGCTGCACACGGCCCCCTCTCCTTCTGACAGCCATCACTGGCATGTTGGCCTGACATGGGCCTGCTGAGAGCATGCAGCAGCCTTGTCACACTCCAGCCTCCCTGACTCACCTGGGTACACACACACACCCGTCTCGACACACAGGGGAAGAGACAGGACAGCCAGTCCCACCAGGCAGAGGCCCTGATACCCATCTGACAGACCAGATGGACTCCAGCCGAACTTAGCATGCTCGCATCTACCTAAGCTTGTACAGTGAAGAGGAAAAACACACTTGGAATATCAGCCTGTCCGTCACACATTACTTCCCACAATCTCACTGCCTCTAACGATAAACAGAGATGTAAATTCAGATACTTCCAGGACTTGATATGGCTGTTGGTCTTTTGCGATAGGCAATAAATGGTCTTTGGTTCCTACTGAGGGTTGTGCCATTGTTTTAGGGTACAGCTTAATGATTATGGTCAGTCGCTCCAGGTGGTGCAAAGCAGAGATTGAGTCTCAGACACCCCTATAAGCTTTATGTGGTTGTAGTTCTTTTCTGTCCTGGGATTTCTCATGTCAGTTTTCTATTCTGGGCCATATTGATTGTGATGGCTGTAATGAAATGATTTGATGGAACATAAACCTCTTGACAGATAAGTTCCTCGGACAAATGATTGTGATCCATTATGTGAACAAGTCTGAGATCGGTCCGCATTTGTCAATGCTGACAACTTAAAAGGCTTGAAAGGTTTGTGTACCCTTTAGATTCTGAAACTGTGAAGACAAGAAAATAAGAAAATATTTTCAGAACAATATTCAAATTAAAGACTAGTTTCTTTTCACAGTTTTGTTAAACGTCTCTTTCATTGCCTAATTATTAGGACCCAACATTATTAACTTCTTGGTGACAGGGGGCAGTATTCGGAAATTCAGATGAATAACGTGCCCAAATTAAACTGCCTGCTACTCGGGCCCAGAAGGTAGGATATGCATATTATAGATTTGGATAGAAAACACTCTGAAGTTTCTAAAACTGTTTGAATGATGACTGTGAGTATAACAGAACTCATATGGCAGGCAAAAACCTGAGAAAAAATCCAACCAGGAAGTGGTTTGTAGTTTTAAAGTGATTACCTATCCAAACTACAGTGTCTGTGGGGTCATTTTTCACTTCCTAAGGCTTCCACTAGATGTCAACAGTCTTTAGAACCTTGTTTCATGCTTCTACTGTTACTGAGGAGAGAATAAGAGCTGACTCAAGTGGACTGCCTGAAGGCAATGAGTTGTTTACTGCACAGTCACACAGGTGCGCCGTTCCTTCTTTTTCCTCTGTAATGAATACGCTATTGTCCGGTTACAATATTATCAAAGATTTATGATAAAAAGACCCTAAGGATTGATTGTAAACATCGTTTGACATGTTTCTACGAACAGTAATGGAACTTTTTGACTTTTCGTCTCGGGTTTTGCGCTCGCGCATTATGCCTTTGGAATAGTGATCTGAACGCGCGAACAAAACGGAGGTATTTGGAAATAAATGTGGAGTTTATCGAACAAAACAAACATTTCTTGTGGACGTGGGAGTCCTGGGAGTGCATTCCGACGAAGATCAGCAAAGGTAAGTGAAGATTTATAATACTATTTTTGAGTTTTGTTGACTCCAGAACTTGGCGGGTAACTGTATAGCTTGCTTTGATGGCTGAGCTCTGTACTCAGAATATTGAACAATGTGCTTTCGCCGTAAAGCTATTTTGAAATCTGACACAGCGGTTGCATTAAGGAGAAGTGTATCTATAATTCTTTCAATAACTGTTGTAAATTTTATCAACGTTTATGATGAGTATTTTTGTAAATTGATGTGCTCATTCACCGGAAGTTTTGGGAGGCAAAACATTTTCTGAACATCATGCGCCAATGTAAAATGGGGTTTTTGGATATAAATATTTACATTTACATTTTAGTCATTTAGCAGACGCTCTTATCCAGAGCGACTTACAGTAGTGAATGCATACATTTCATTTCATGCATTATTTTTTTTGTTTTTGTACTGGCCCACCGTGGGAATCGAACCCACAACCCTGGCGTTGCACACACCATGCTGGCGTTGCAAACACCACGCTCTACCAACTGAGCCACAGGGAAGGCTGTGGCTCAGTTGAACTTTATCGAACAAAACATACATGTATTGTGAAACATTGAGTCCTGGGAGTGTCATCTGATGAAGATCGTCAAAGGTTAATGATTAATTTTTGCTGTATTTCTGGTTTTTGTGACGCCTCTCCTTGCTTGGAAAATGGCTGTGTGGCTTTTCTTGTCTCTGCGCTGTCCTAACATAATCTAATGTTACGCTTTCGCCGTAAAGCCTTTTTGAAATCGGACAATGTGGTTGGATTAACGAGAAGTGTATCTTTAAAATGGGATATAATAGTTGTATGTTTGAGAAATCTGAATTATGAGATTTTTGTTGTTTTGAATTTGCCGCCCTGCTATTTCACTGGCTGTTGAATAGTGTGTCCCATGGCACTAGCGTCCCACATGTCCCAGAGAGGTTTTAATGAGTTTGAATCTACTTTAATTCAAGGGTTCGGACTTGATACAAGTAAGCAAGCCTTGGATGTTCAAATGTGTTAATTGAGTGGAACACAAATCCAAGTTGATGATTAACAGGCAAAGAACTTCCAAAGCCTTGAGAAGCTTTTGAAAGTTCCCCTAAAATGTTTTGAAAGTTTCCCTACATTTACTGGAGTGTCTGAGCGTAGTCGAGTGCTGTCTTTCATCCTTGTCACTGTTCTTTAAAAATACTTTGAAAAGGCTTCTGACTAAAAGAAACAAGATTCCCAGAATAAAAAGGGATCACATGTCTTCATTTCTGGACAAAGAGATGTACAAAGTTTTATGCACTTTGCAACATTGCAGTATTTCTGCCAAAGCAGCCAGTAAAATAAATATTTCTACTCAAAACTAATTTAAAATTATTTGAGTTGTTCTTGCCATAATATAGACTTATTCTTTAACAAATAGGGCAATCTTCTGTATATCACCCCTACCTTGTCACCACACAACTGACTGGCTCAAACGCATTAAGAAGGAAAGAAATTCTACAAATTAACTTTTTACAAGGAACACCTGTTAATTGAAATGCATTCCAGGTGACTACCTAATTTTTATTTAACAAGGCAATTCAGTTATGAGCAAATTCTTATTTACAATGACGGCCTACCCCGGCCAAACCCTAACCCGGACAACTGTGCACCGCCCTATGGGACTCCCAATCACGGCCAGTTCTGAAGATGGTTGAGAAAATGCCAAGAGTGTACAAAGCTGTCATCAAGGCAAAGGGTGGCTACTTTGAAGAATCTAAAATCTAAAATATATTTTCATTTGTTTAATACTTTTTTGGTTCCTACATGATTCCATATGTGTTATTTCATAGTTTGGCTGTCTTCACTATTATTCTATAATGTAGAAAATAGCAAAAATAAAGAAAAACCCTTGAATGAGTAGGTTTGTCTAAACTTTTGACTGGTACTGTAGGCCTATGGGCTAGGCTACATGAGGTGTTTGCCTTAAGCTCGGCATCATTCAAAAGTGATAATATATAATTCACAAGTGATAGGCTAATATTGTCACGCCTCAGACTATTCTTGATTTCATTTTTCCTTTTGCATTTACTAAATAATATATTTCTGAAATTCGTTTTGATTCAGAATGGACCATTATCATGCACCGGTCTAGAAACAAGGGCACGAGGGAAAAAATACATCTCTGCACTTAAATAGCGAATGGAGGATGCATTTTCATGCCAGCCAGGTAGGCTATACTCCTGCTGTAAAGATAAGCAATGTGCTTAATATTAGGACAGTTGAGAAATAAATATAGTAGGCTTAGCCTACAGAAAGCTGATAGGATCCTCTTTTTAATAGAAACCATCATTCTGTTTGCAAACGCAATTGCATAGCCTACAGAAATATTGCGCAACATGAGCTCATGGGCTATCATAAAGTGTTTGATTAGATTTTTGATCACATTTGCATTAATGTCTGAGTGATTAGAGGGACAATAAAGTGCTGAGTACCAGGCAGTTAGCAAGTTTGGTAGGCTACTAATGACCATCAGCATCAGAGCTTGGAGAAGCCTAATTAGCGTGACTAAATGATCACGTGGAATTTGACTGCCTTCATGACTCGTGATGGTGATAATACGGTCACCGCAATAGTCCTAGCCATGCCTACACACTCATAACACTTTTCTTGTCAGTTATTTGGCCTTTGACTCTTCTCTAAAATGCCCTGGAGATAGGAAGGAGTATAGAGAGAGGGAGAGAGCGAGAAATAAAGATGGCGAGATGGAGATGGCGGTGCGTGCCATTATCGATATAGAGATCTCATTGGGGCTAGTTGGCGTGAGGGTGGGTAGATAGAAGGGGGGGTCTCGGCAGCATTGTCCTAGCCTCCCCCGCTCCATCTGAGCTTGTTGACTGGATGTCAGGATGCTTCATTAAGCTGTTGTATCTAGCTGCAATGCAATATGGCCCCAGACCTCTGAAATCAGCTGCTTTCAACAGTCATTACGCCCTCCGCATCAGAAGAACCATCACATTAACGCGCAAGAGACTATTTAGAAAGCAATATGTGCTAGAAAGTAATATGTTATTTTCAAAGGAATAAACCGCCCCCCCTCTGGAGATTAAGTGTGGATTGCTGCAGGGATCAATTCTTGGACCCTTATTATTTCTGATCTATAAAAAGGATCTGCCCAAATACATCCAGTGCTCTCCCAGTCATTATTTGCTGATGATACAAGTTTGTACTACTCTCACAGAGATCTCAATTACCGTTTTAATGTTGATATCTGAAAGTGGTTTAAAAATCAACAAATTGTCACTGAATATCAAAAATATATAAATAAATATTATTTGGTCCAAACAAGAGAAAATACAATTCAGACTATATAGGGGTCCATATTGATAATATACTTGTTGATCAAGCCAGCACAACCCGCTTTCTTGGTGTTTTGATTGATTATGAATTGTCAAGGGAAAGCACACAAAGAAAATAACCTCTAAGATCACCAAAAATATGGGGATACTTGGAAAAATTTGCTTTCTCATGAACAGAAGCACTGCTCTCAGTCTCTATTACACAATGTCCTTACCATTCAGCAGTTACTGTAACATTACATGGGCCAGCACACACCATATCCAACTACCATCATTCCATCGCCTGCAGAAATACTCTGTAAGAACAACATCATCTGCCGGTTTTAGAGACCATTCAGGACCACTTTTCAAACAATTAGGACTCGTGAATATTTCTCAAATAAATTATCTTCAAGTTGCTCCATTTCTTAATGGTTCTTTAAATCACTTAACCTCTTTCTTCAAAAACGATGTCACCACCACATATAAATTCCATAACTATTCAACAAGAAACAGACAACCGCTATTTCACCCACATTCAAGAATAACCAATTCTCAATCATTTTAGTCCGAAATGTTTATATTTTGTCTGTTGGTCTGTTTTAGTGATATTGTTTGTGCTTTGTCTGGTATTGGTCTGTTTTGGGTCATTCTGGTCATGTTTTATTTGCATACTAGACAACTCTGATGAGGATGGTAATTGTTGTTACATGCTCCTAACCAACTATGCTATTTTGTTATTTTTTTACGTATTTTGTACATAATGTAGCTCCTACTGCCTTTTATCACCGAAAAGAACAGTGATTACTCACCTCGAACTGGAAGAAGCATTTTCTTTTAACGAGTCCGACGAGAAGGATATACTGCTTTCCCAGGAACGGGCCCAAATCCCCGTCATTTGCATGAAGAAAAGACGGAGAAAATGGGGCTGAGGTCGGGCTGCCTTCTGAGAATTCGTAGGCGAGCGAGTAAACTCCCACTGACATCCATTCTATTGGCTAACGTGCAATTATTGGAAAATAAAATTGATGACCCACGATTAAGATTATCCTACCAACGGGACATTAAAAACTAATATTGTATGTTTCACCGAGTCGTGGCTGAACGACAACACGGATAATATAGACCTGGCGGGATTTTCCATGCACCAACAGAACAGAGAAGCTACGTAAGACGAGGGGTGGGGGTGCGCAATGTCTAAAATTAAAGAAGTCTTGAGGTATTGCTCGCCTGAGGTAGAGTACCTTATGATAAGCTGTAGGCCACATTATCTACCAAGAGAGTTCTCATCAAGCAGACGGATGCTGGCACTAAGACCACACTTAACCAACTGCACAAGGCCATAAGCAAACAAGAAAATACTCATCCAGAAGCGACGCTCCCAGTTTCTGGGGACTTTAAAGCAGGCAAACATAAATCAGTTTAACCACATTTTTACCAGCATGTCACATGTGCAACCAGAGGGGGGAAAAAAACTCAAAAACACCTTTACTCCACACACAGAAACGCGTACAAAGCTCTCCCCCGCCCTTCATTTGGCAAATCTGACCATTATTATATCTTCCCGATTCCTGCTCACGAGCAAAAACTAAAGCAGGAAGTACCAGCTCAATATGGAAGTGGTCAGATGACATGGATGCTATGCTACAGGACTGTTTTGCTAGCACAGACTGGAATATGTTCCGAGATTCATCCAATGGCATTAGGAGTATACCACCTCAGTCACCGGCTTCATCAATAAGTGCATCGACGACATCATCTCCACAGTCACCGTACGTACATATCCCAACCAGAAGCCATGGATTACAGGCAACATACACATCGAACTAAAGGCTAGAGCTGCCGCTTTCAAGGAGCGGGACACTAATCCGGACACTTCTAAGAAATCCGGCTATGTCCTCAGACAAACAAGTAAAGAAGCAAAGCGTCAATACAGGATTAAGATCGAATCCTACTACGCATCCGACGATGTGGCAGGGCTTGAAAACTATTACGGACTACAAAGAGAAACCCAGACGCGAGCTGCCCAGTGACGCAAGCCTACCAGATGAGCAAAATGCCTTTTATGCTCACTTCGAGGCAAGCAACACTGAAGTATTCACGAGAGCACCAGCTGTTCCGGACAACTGTGTGATCACGCCCTCCATAGCCGATGTGAGCAAGACCTTTAAACAGGTCACCACTCACAAAGCTGCGGGGCCAGATGGATTACCAGGACATGTACTCAAAGCACGCGCGGACCAACTGGCAAGTGTCTTCATTGACATTTTCAGCCTCTCCCTGACCGAGTCTGTAATACCTACATGTTTCAAGCAGACCACTATAGTCCTTGTGCCCAAGGAAGCGAAGGTAACCTAATATAAATGATTACCACCCCATAGCACTCATGTCGGTAGCCATGAAGTGCTTTGAAAGGCTGGATATGGCTCACATCAGCATCCTCCCGGATACCCTAGACCCACTCCAATGTGCATACCGCCCCAACAGATCCACAGATGACGCAATCTCAATCGCACTCCGCACTGCCCTTTCCCACCTGGACAAAAGGAACACCTATGTGAGAATGCTATTCATTGATTACAGCTCAGCGTTCAACACCATACTGCCCACAAAGCTCATCACTAAGCTAAGGACCCTGGGACTAAACACCTCCCTCTGCAACTGGACCCTGGACTTCCTGACGGGCCACTCCCAGGTGGTAAGGGTAGGCAACAACATGTTTGCCACGCTGATCATCAACACTGGGGCCCCTCAGGGGTGTGTACTTAGTCCCCTCCTGTACTCCCTGTTCACCCACGACTATGTGGCCAAACACGACTCCAACACCATCATTAAGTTTGCTGACAACAGTGGTAGGCCTGATCACCGACAACGATGAGACAGCCTATAGGGAGGAGGTCAGAGAACTGGCAGTGTGATGCCAGGACAACAACTTCTCCCTCAATGTGAGCAAGACAAAGGAGCTGATCGTGGGCCGTATAGGCCCCCATTAACATTGACGGGGCTGTAGTGGAGTGGGTTGAGAGCTTCAAGTTCCTTGGTGTCCACATCACCAACAATCTATCATGGTCCAAACACACCAAGACAGTGGTGAAGGCATGACAAAGCCGATTCCCCCTCAGGAGACTGAAAAGATTTGGCATGGGTCCCCAGATCCTCAAAAAGTTCTACAGCTGCACCATCAAGAGCATCCTGACCGGTTGCATCACCGCCTGGTATGGCAACTGCACGGCATCTGAACGCCAGGCGCTACAGAGAGTAGTGCATATGGCCCAGTACAAGCTTCCTGCCATCCAGGACCTATATAATAGGCAGTGTCAGAGGAAAGCCCATAAAATTGTAAGGGACTCCAGTCACCGAAGTCATAGAAAGTTCTCTCTGCTACCACATGGCAAGCAGTACCGGAGCGCCAAGTCTAGGACCAAAAGGCTCCTTAACAGCTTCTACCCCCAAGCCATAAGACTTCTGAACAATTAATAAAATGGCCACCATTTTACTTTGACACCCCCCCCATTTGTTTTGTACACTGCTGCTACTCGCTGTTTATTATCTATGCATAGTCACTTCACCCCTACCTACATGTACGAATTACCTCAACTAACCTGTACCCCTGCACACTGACTCGGTACATGTACCCCCTGTATATATCCTCGTTATTGCTATTTTATTGTGTTACTTTTCATAATTTTTTTACTTTATTTGGTAAATATTTTCTTAACTCTTCTTGAATTTCACTATTGGTTAAAGGGCTTGTAAGTAAACATTTCACGGTAAGGTCTACACTTGTTTTATTCGGCGCATGTGACAAATAAAGTTTGACTTGAATTCCGTAAGGAGAATTACCATGATTTCATCTCGCGAGGCCCCGACAGCATTGCTGCGCTGTCGTCATTTTTCATGCTGGGTTTTGTATGTGTTATTTATTGTATTAACCTCTCTAGGGTAGGGGGCAGTATTTGCACGGCCGGATAAAAAACGTACCCGATTTAATCTGGTTATTACTACTGCCCAGAAACTAGAATATGCATATAATTATTAGCTTTGGATAGAAAACACTCCAAAGTTTCTAAAACTGTTTGAATGGTGTCTGAGTATAACAGAACTCATTTGGCAGGCCAAAACCTGAGAAGATTCCTTACAGGAAGTGCCCTCTCTGACCATTTCTTGGCCTTCTACACTCTCTTTATTGAAAACTGAGGATCTCTGCTGTAACGTGACACTTCCTACGGCTCCCATAGGCTCTCAGAAGGCGGGAAAACGCTGAATGATGCCTTTGGAGCCCCTGGCTGAAAAACAGTAGCGCATTTGGATAGTGGTCGATCAGAGAACAATGAGACTGAGTCGCGTGCATGAGGCGACACCATGTTTTTATTTTCTCGTCTTTAAACGAAAACAGGGTTTCCCGGTCGGAATATTATCGCTTTTTTACGAGAAAATCGCATAAAAATTGATTTTAAACAGCGGTTGACATGCTTCGAAGTACGGTAATGGAATATTTTGAATTTTATTGTCACGAAACGCGTCGGGCGCGTCACCCTTCGGATAGTGTCTTAAACGCACGAACAAAACAGAGGATATTTGGACATAACTATGGATTATTTTGAACCAAACCAACATTTGTTATTGAAGTAGAAGTCCTGGGAGTGCATTCTGACGAAGAACAGCAAAGGTAATCAAATTTTTCTAATAGTAAATCGGAGTTTGGTGAGGGCCAAACTTGGTGGGTGTCAAAATAGCTAGCCGTGATGGCTGGGCTATCTACTCAGAATATTGCAAAATGTGCTTTTGCCGAAAAGCTATTTTAAAATCGGACATAGCGATTGCATAAAGGAGTTCTGTATCTATAATTCTTAAAATAATTGTTATGTTTTTTGTGAACGTTTATCGTGAGTCATTTAGTAAAATCACCGGAAGTTTGCGGTGGGTATGCCAGTTCTGAACGTCACATGCTAATTTAAAAAGCTGTTTTTTGATATAAATATGAACTTGATTGAACAAAACATGCATGTATTGTATAACATAATGTCCTAGGAGTGTCATCTGATGAAGATCATCAAAGGTTAGTGCTGCATTTAGCTGTGGTTTGGGTTTATGTGACATTATATGCTAGCTTGAAAAATGGGTGTCTGATTATTTCTGGCTGGGTACTCTGCTGACATAATCTAATGTTTTGCTTTCGTTGTAAAGCCTTTTTGAAATCGGACAGTGTGGTTAGATTAACGAGAGTCTTGTCTTTAAAATGGTGTAAAATAGTCATATGTTTGAGAAATTGAAGTAATAGCATTTCTAAGGTATTTGAATAACGCGCCACGGGATTCCACTGGCTGTTGAGTAGGTGGGACGATTCGTCCCACATACCCTAGAGAGGTTAAAATCACTGCTTTGTCTCACTATTCACAAACTCTCAAAGAAAAATTCTGCTTCATGTTCAGTAGCCTACCAAGATCCAATGCACCTATGTGTAGTTAAATATCCTGGAGGCTATATGGATGGGCGGAGAAGCATGCACAGTTGTCTTTCCATGGAAATGAACTTCCAGAATATGATAGGCTGTAGTTTAGGCTGCGACGTCGACTGGAAAATAAATATTGATAACACATTTATTTGTGTCTGCCTGCAAATTGTCCCGCTCCTATCAAAGTTATGCAAGATTAATTCAAAAACTGTCGTCTTTCTGTTTTGTAGGCTATTCGTTATCTAATGTATTAAAAGCACCCATCACAATATTCACAAACTCTGATTTAAGTTCAGTAGCCTACCTTTCTTGTATTTTATTGGGCGTGTGAGATCAAGGTCACGTATAGAGTATGTGTGGTCTCAATTAAATAGCCTGTAGACTAGGCTATATGAGCCGAGAAGCCCGGCGCAGTTGTCTTTAAAACTTCCTAAAAATGATAGGCTATAGTTTAGACTCTTGATAACATATGTATTTTACTCCGCTTGCAAATCGTCCTGCTCCTAAAGGTTATGCAAAATTTAGCTCAATTCAAGTGTTCCCACTCTCCTTTATTAGCCCCAACTCTACCCTATTGGCTGACATAGCCCAATAATACTGATAGCCTAATATAAAATCGGCCATGTAAGAATCTCTGGTTTTTAACCTATTTCTTTGGCTATCAGGTTCGGGACCAGTTCTTGCGGGAGCGGGTGGGACTCGGACAAGAAGTCAGTGGGAGCCGGCAGAAGCTGGATAAAGAAATCAGTCCCGCACAGACCTCTACTGCGAGGTAAGGGCAATGTATACTCGGATCAAATCTGACTAGATTTGTAATGAATTATAAAACTCAGGAGAATTAATAACAATGTACGTCAACCAGCACAGAAGACACCCCTTGGTGGGTCTGTTAGAGAAAGGCCTTGTCTCAAAGTGTTTGCACCTGAGCCATTTGCACCTTTTTTTCCATAAGTGAATAAAAACAAGACACAACTGTCTTTCTCTACTTCTATACACTTAAACTTGATTGTCCCTTTCTTACGTTGTTAACTCTTAAAAATCTACACTTTATATTTTCTTCTACATTTGATGTCTGATTCCCTCATGTGTCAACAGGTGCTAGTGCTTATAATATAAGGCTTTGAAGTATATGTTCCATTTACATATTCAAAAGGTATTCTTCCTATGTTTTTGAACACCATCTTGACTTAATTACAATACATTAAGGTGTATGATTGAAAACATGCATTTTCCAATAAGCTCGTGGTTCTGTTAAAAATGACTCCACACATACACTTCTGATGGGTGCTGATCGCCTTACAAGTTAACATTGACAGTTGAGGAGCTGTGCGTCACAGATGTCTCCCTTAATGAAGTATCAACTGACAGCTAAGTCTTTCTTCCTTTTTTAGTTGGCACAATGGTAGCCTTCGAAATGTGATTAATTCCAAGGTTATTCTCTGTACTGGTGTCACCATCACGAGTTCTCCTGCATTCACATGGAAATGCTAGTTGAAAAGGGGGCATCTCATTTCTCAAACAACATTAACATTCAACAAAAATGAGGGGGAAATAAAAAGTGTTTGGAAATCAGGGACACGGCAGGACGGCAATAACAGCAAAGCAACAATTGTGACAAACAATTGTGCTTGTCCGGTATGGGAGATCCACCGTCCCTGACACAAATAACTCAAACTGGCACAACAGTTGATGTACGACCTCCCCCCTCTACAGCCTCCAACCTCACCTGGATGAAAATTGCCACCTTTGTCCTGGCGGCCTATAAAAGCTACTCTGAACCCAATCATTTTTCACCTACTCCCAGGTGTAAATTGAGCCCTATTTCTCCTGTCCATCTCTCTCAGGCTGCAGCTGGGCTCCTACTGAGAAAACGGCCTCACCCTCCCACCCACGTCAAAACCCCCACCACTCAACACAGGTGATAATGGTCTTTGCCTGGCACTAATGTCCATGGAGGGTATTTATGGAAAGTATAAATGCTGCCTGCTTCCTGTCTATGCTGCTTTCCCCGAACAAGGACCTGTGCTATGGCTTTCACCTGTGAGCGGTGAGTTGAAGTGGGCAGAAAATACACATGTTCTACAAATTGTAATCAGCTGTGACTTGCATAATCATGAAACGACTGAGAGGGAGGTATGGCTCTTGCTCCAGAAAGAATTACCGCTTTAACCATTACAACATTTTTGTAACTTGTGCATGGAAGTTTGAACTTTGTTATTTTTATAGTTCAGACTGTATTGCAGGGAAAATAATGACGTCAATTATAGATAAATGGAATAAACATTTGCATACTTTAGAGGCCTGCCTTTGTTTGCAGACAGTTTGCTGTTCTTCCATAATATACTCTATAACAATTCTGGTAATTTCCACTTAGAAGTGAGTGTTGATATTCAGAACATGTCACCTGTAAGCACTTTGCGAGTTTGTAAATACCCTGTAATTTCCCTTCCCTCTCTTTTTCCCCTTTGAAAGTAGATAACCTTTTACACTGCGAAAAACAACTTTTAAAACCACTTAAACAGAAACTCCAGTAAAAAGGATTAAATATTCAGAGAGCAGAGACCGAAAGCAGCAGCAGACGGTTGGTAATCAATAAGTCAGATCCAGTTTATCAGTTCCCATTCATTTCAATTAACCTTTTAGTGACTGACACATCATTGTGAACTTCTAATGAAGGAGGGCATGTAAGTAAATGGCCAATTGGCTATTAAACTTCTCATTAACATATAATTGTGGAGCGGATGTGGGGGAAATTAACAAGGCAGTTAACCCACTGTTCCTAGGCCGTCAATGAAAACAAGAATTTGTTGTTAACTGACTTGCCTAGGGCAAAAAAGGTCCAAAAAAAATCAAAAAATCTAAGGGGGCCACATTCAGTATAGATGACACACACACACTCACGTCTTTGGCAGCAAACAGAGAGTAAGAGAGAGAGAGACATGGTGATTCTGTCCCAAATGGAGCCCTATCCCCTATAAAATAGTGCACTATGTAGGGAATATGGTGCCATTTGGGACACTGCCTTGGGCTCTGGGGTGGCCCAAACACAATACGATGACATCCCCATCAACCAGTGAAAAGGAAATATGCCACTTCCATGATAGGCTATAGTTTACCACGTTGACTATTGATAACACATGTTTTTGTCTCTGCCTGCAAAGTGACCCGCCTAAAAATTATGCAAAACATAGCTAAAGTCAGGTGCAAGTGTCTGCTCTCCTACTGCTGCAACTCTGGATTCTCTTTTAAACTATTATTGGCTGATATAGCCCAGTAATACTGATTTCGCAAATATAAAATGGGCAATGTGAGAATCTCTGGTAATTGAACCGATTTGATCTCGCTTAGGGTGACAAAATTGCTGGAACCATTGCTGGGACCACACAACTAAAAGCTCCAGTAGAATAAACAGTGTAAAGTTGAAGTCAGAAGTTTACATACACCTTAGACAAATACATTTAAACTCAGTTTTTCACAATACCTGACATTTAATCCCAGTACAAATTCCCTGTCTTAGGTCAGTTAGGATCACCACTTTATTTGAAGAATGTGAAAATGTCAGAATAATAGTAGAGAATTATTTATTTCAGCTTTTATTTCTTTCATCACATTCCCAATGGGTCAGAAGTTTACATACACTCAATTAGTATTTGGTAACATTGCCTTTAAATTGTTTAACTTGGGTCAAGCTTCCCAAAATAAGTTGGGTGAATTTTGGCCCATTCCTCCTGACAGAGCTGGTGTAAATGAGTCAGGTTTGTAGGCCTCCTTGCTCGCACACACTTTTTCAGTTCTGCCCACAAATTGCTCACACTGCCCTACCCTGTGCTTTGACCTCTTTCTCCCCTCTCTCTCCAGATGAAATCTCGCGTCTTGTGACGGCCGGCCGCCCAACAACCTGCCCACTTGACCCTATCCCCTCCTCTCTACTCCAGACCATTTCCGGAGACCTTCTCCCCTACCTCACCTCGCTCATCAACTCATCCTTGACCGCTGGCTACGTCCCTTCCGTCTTCAAGAGAGCGAGAGTTGCACCCCTTCTGAAAAAACCTACACTCGATCCCTCCGATGTCAACAACTACAGACCAGTATCCCTTCTTTCTTTTCTCTCCAAAACTCTTGAACGTGCCGTCCTTGGCCAGCTCTCCTGCTATCTCTCTCAGAATGACCTTCTTGATCCTAATCAGTCAGGTTTCAACTGAGACTGCTCTTCTCTGTGTCACGGAGGCTCTCCGCACTGCTAAAGCTAACTCTCTCTCCTCTGCTCTCATCCTTCTAGACCTATCTGCTGCCTTTGATACTGTGAACCATCAGATCCTCCTCTCCACCCTCTCCGAGTTGGGCATCTCCGGCGCGGCCCACGCTTGGATTGCGTACTACCTGACAGGTCGCTCCTACCAGGTGGCGTGGCAAGAATCTGTCTCCGCACCACGTGCTCTCACCACTGGTGTCCCCCAGGGCTCTGTTCTAGGCCCTCTCCTATTCTCGCTATACAGCAAGTCACTTGGCTCTGTCATATCCTCACATGGTCTCTCCTATCATTGCTATGCAGACGACACACAATTCATCTTCTCCTTTCCCCCTTCTGATAACCAGGTGGCGAATCGCATCTCTGCATGTCTGGCAGACATATCAGTGTGGATGACGGATCACCACCTCAAGCTGAACCTCGGCAAGACGGAGCTGCTCTTCTTCCCGGGGAAGGACTGCCCGTTCCATGATCTCGCCATCACGGTTGACAACTCCTTTGTGTCCTCTTCCCAGAGTGCTAAGAACCTCGGCGTGATCCTGGACAACACCCTGTCGTTCTCCACTAACATCAAGGCGGTGACCCGATCCTGTAGGTTCATGCTCTACAACATTCGCAGAGTACGACCCTGCCTCACACAGGAAGTGGCGCAGGTCCTAATCCAGGCACTTGTCATCTCCCGTCTGGATTACTGCAACTCGCTGTTGGCTGGGCTCCCTGCCTGTGCCATTAAACCCCTACAACTCATCCAGAACGCCGCAGCCCGTCTGGTGTTCAACCTTCCCAAGTTCTCTCACGTCACCCCGCTCCTCCGCTCTCTCCACTGGCTTCCAGTTGAAGCTCGCATCCGCTACAAGACCATGGTGCTTGCCTACGGAGCTGTGAGAGGAACGGCACCTCCGTACCTTCAGGCTCTGATCAGGCCCTACACCCAAACAAGGGCACTGCGTTCATCCATCTCTGGCCTGCTCACCTCCCTACCTCTGAGGAAGCACAGTTCCCGCTCAGCCCAGTCAAAACTGTTCGCTGCTCTGGCACCCCAATGGTGGAACAAGCTCCCTCACGACGCCAGGACAGCGGAGTCAATCACCACCTTCCGGAGACACCTGAAACCCCACCTCTTTAAGGAATACCTGGGATAGGATAAAGTAATCCTTCTAACCCCCCCCCCTTAAAAGATTTAGATGCACTATTGTAAAGTGGTTGTTCCACTGGATATCATAAGGTGAATGCACCAATTTGTAAGTCGCTCTGGATAAGAGCGTCTGCTAAATGACTTAAATGTAAATGTCTATAGGATTGACGTCAGGGCTTTGTGATGGCGACTCCAATACCTTGACTTTGTTGTCCTTAAGCCATTTTGCCACAACTTTGGAAGTAAGCTTGGGGTCATTGTCCATTTGGAAGACCCATTTGCGACCAAGCTTTAACTTCCTGACTGATGTCTTGAGATGTTGCTTCAATATATCCACATCATTTTCCTGCCTCATGATGCCATCTATTTTGTGAAGTGCACCAGTCCCTCCTGCAGCAAAGCACCCCCACAACATAATGCTGCCACCCCTGTGCTTCACAGTTGGGATGGTGTTCTTCGGGTTGCAAGCCTCCTCTTTTACCTCCAAACATAACGATGGTCATTATGGCCAAACAGTTCTATTTTTATTTCATCAGACCAGAGGACATTTCTCCAAAAAGTACGATCTTTGTCCCCATGTGCAGTTGCAAACCGTAGTCTGGCTTTTTTATGGCAGTTTGGAGCAGTGGCTTCTTCCTTGCTGAGCGGCCTTTCAGGTTATGTCAATATAGGACTCATTTTACTGTGGATATAGATACTTTTGTACCTGTTTCCTCCAGCATCTTCACAAGGTCCTTTGCTGTTGTTCTGGAATTGATTTGCACTTTTCGCACCAAAGTACATTCATGTCTAGGAGACAGAATGTGTCTCCTTCCTGAGCGGTATGACGGCTGCGCGGTCCCATGGTGTTTATACTTGCGTACTATTGTTTGTACAGATGAACATGGTACCTTCAGGTGTTTGGAAATTGCTCCCAAGGATGAACCAGACTTGTGGAGGTCACAATTTTTTTTCTGAGGTCTTGGCTGATTTCTTTTGATTTTCCCATGATGTCAAGCAAAGAGGCACTGAGTTTGAAGGTAGGCCTTGAAATACATCCATAGGTACACCTCCAATTGACTCAAATTATGTCAATTAGCCTATCAGATCTTCTAAAGCCATGACATTTTCTGGAATTTTCCAAGCTGTTTAAAGGCACAGTCAACTTAGTGTTTGTAAACGTCTGACCCACTGGAATTGTTATACAGTCTGTAAACAATTAGTGGAAAATGACTTGTGTCATGCACCAAGTAGATCTCCTCACCGACTTGCCAAAACTATAGTTTATTAACAAGAACTTTGTGGAGTGGTTGAAAAACGAGTTTTAATGACTCCAACCTAAGTGTACATAAACCTCTGACTTCAACTGTATATTTCAGTCAAATAAACAGAAATTAGTATTTGCATACTAAGCACAAGACTGTCAGCATTTTATTCCTGTTTATGGGTTGGTTTGCTTTGTAGTGTATTATGCGGGTCCATATGGAGATGGAAATCCCCGCTGTGCACAACACACACAAAAAAAAGGGTTCCAAAAATTGTTATTTGGCTGTCCCCATAGGAGAACCCTTTTTGGTTCCAGGTAAAATCATTTTTGGTTCCAGGTAGAACCCTATACCCAAAACGGTTCAACTTGGACTCAAAAGGGTTCTACCTGTAACAAACAATGGTTCTTCAAAGGGTTCTCCCATAGGGACAGCCGAAGAACTCTTTTAGGTTCTAGATACCACCTTTTTTTCTAAGAGAGTACAGTATATGTAGGGAATAGGCTACAATTTGAGAGGCAGCAGAAGCTCCACAAAGCAACCCTTACAGAGAAAAACTGAAAATTACTGCTACGTTATAGAGCATGCATAAAAAGGTGGCCAGTTCCAGAGTAAGATGGCCGGTTTGAAGAGCTTCTTTGACAACAGTATGTACCGGTCTTACATTTGAGGCTGTCCTAATATGAAAACCAGAACTCTTTCCTTTAAAAAGCCCTAGACTGGTTGTCTGCACCCCCGTTGAAATCTAATTAGCAATAAAATCATCTCCCAAATTAGTTTGTTTAAGATAGAGTTATCCGATTTTTGGGATGGACTGCGTCTCAAATCCACCGCATCCACCAATGACGGCCTTCCGTATCTGCAGTTTAAGGTGGCAGAGCTACATCGGTGTCTGTCAGACCATGAGACATCCCGAAAATCTGTCTTCTCATGAAAATGTCTATTGCGTCCAAAAAGTTTGGCCTACAAATCAAATAAAATGTATTTATATAGCCCTTCTTACATCAGCTGATATCTCAAAGTGCTGTACAGAAACCAAGCCTAAAACCCCAAACAGCAAGCAATGCAGGTGTAGAAGCACGGTGGCTAGGAAAAACTCGCTAGAAAGGCCAAAACCTAGGAAGAAACCTAGAGAGGAACCAGGCTATGAGGGGTGGCCAGTCCTCTTCTGGCTGTGCCGGGTGGAGATTATAACAGAACATGGCCAAGATGTTCAAATGTTCATAAATGACCAGCATGGCCAAATAATAATAATCACAGTAATTGTCGAGGGTGCAACAAGTCAGCACCTCAAGAGTAAATGTCAGTTGGCTTTTCATAGCTGATCATTGAGAGACAAACTACACTGAACAAAAATATAAACCCAACAAGCAACAATTTCTAAGATTTTACTGAATTAGTTCATATAAGGATATCAGTTAGTAGAAATAAATTCATTAGGACCTAATCTATGGATTTCACATGACTGGGAATACAGATATCGATATGTTGGTCACAGATACCTTAAAAAAAAGGTTGGGCGTCAATCAGAAAACCAGTCAGTATCTGGTGTGACCACCATTTGTCTAATGAAGCGCAACGTATCTCCTTAGCATAGAGTTAATCAGGCTGTTTGTGGCCCGTGGAATGTTGTCCCACTCCTCTTCAACGGCCGTGCAAAGTTTCTGAATATTGGCAGGAACTGGAACATGCTGTCGTCCATGTTGATCCAGAGCATCCCAAACATGCTCAATGAGACTTTCAGCTTCCAGGAATTGTACACAGATCCTTGCGACATGGGGTCGTGCATAATCATGCTGAAACATGAAGTGATGTTGACGGATTAATGGCACGATAATGGGCTTCAGGATCTCATCACAGTATATCTCTGTGCATTAAAATTGCCATTGTGTTCATTGTCCGTAGCTTACACCATAACCCCACCATGGAGCACTCTGTTCACAACAGTGAAGTCAGCAAACCGCTCAACCATACAATGCCATGCACGCAGTCTGCCATCTGCCCGGTATAGTTGAAACTGAGATTCATCTGTGAAGAGCACACTTCTCCAGCGTGCCAGCGGCCATCAAAGGTAAGCATTTGCCCACTGTCAGTTACGACGCCGAACTGCAGTCAGGTCAAGACCCTGTTAAGGAAGACAAGCACGCAGATGAGCTTCACTGAAACGGTTGTGCAAACCCAGTTTCATCAGCTGTCCGGGTGGCTGGTCTCAGATGATCCCACAGGTGAAGTCGGATGTGGAGGTGCTGGGCTGGCACGGTTACACGTGGTCTGCGGTTGTGAGGCCGATTGGACGTACTGCCAAATTCTCTAAAACGACGTTGAAGGTGGCTTATGGTAGAAACATTTAAATTAAATTCTCTGGCAACAGCTCTAGTTGACATTCCTGCAGTCAAGCATGCCAATTGGGGCGGCAGGTAGCCTAGTGGTTAGAGCGTTGGACTTGGAACCAAAAGGTTGCAAAATCGAATCCCCGAGCTGACAAGGTAAAAATCTGTCGATCTGTCCCTGATCTGTCCTGGCAGTTGTTCCTAGGTAGTCATTGAAAATAAAAAGTTGTTCTTAACTGACTTGCCTAGTTAGATAAAGGTAAAAAAAATGGCATGCTCCCTCAAAACTTGAGAAATCTGTGGCATTGTGTTGTGTGACAAAACTGCACATTTTAGAGTGGTCCCCCAGCACAAGATGCACCTGTGTAATGATCATGATGTTTAATCAATGGACAAATGCTCAAAATCAGGGATGTAAACAAATTTGTGCACAACATTTGAGATAAAGAAGCTTATTCCTATGGAACATTTCTGGGATCTTTTATTTCAGCTCATGAAACATGGGACCAACCCTTTACATGTTGCGTTTATATTTTTGTTCAGTATAGAAAGATGATACTCTCACTAACACAATGGTGTTTTACGTCTTTATGACCACAAGCGTCATAGGACTCTTCTGAAGTTGGTACCGCAGATCTGCCAAATTCTGTCTGAAGCATCTGAACAGTTTCGGTAATATGACCCTTCTACGGAAAGGTGAGATTCTCACAAACACGTGCATGTCAATTGTTTTGTTCTAGGACGCCTCACAAGCCTCCTCTGAAGTTAGCCCGGTACCAGTTTAAAAAAATTATGGAATTAGTGACAAGAAAAATATATATATATTTATAACTCTCAGAAATAGGACATATACTTTAAAACAAACTTTAATTTTATGTATTTTTTACTTTTTTCCCATGTATAAATCTGTTATTCAATGGATTTCTATGGGCTAATAGCAGTATGGCTAAATTCAATGTCTCATCAAATATAAGGGGCCCTAAAATTCAAAATCAAATGACTAAATGATCCTTGGTATGACCATCTTAAAACAATTCCATATGTTAGCTTAGTAGATTTAATCAATTTTTGCACCACATGTATCATGCAGAATTGTAATGTTAAGTCTATTGACCTCTGGTACATTGGCATTAGGTTCCCAAAGTGGAGTTTGCGTGCAGTTAGATTAGCTATGTTAAGACGGTAGGCAATTAACCTGTTGGGGATAGGGGGCAGTATTTGCACAGCCGGATAAAAAACGTACCCCATTTAATCTGGTTACTACTCCTGCCCAGTAACTAGAATATGCATATAATTGTTTGATTTGGATAGAAAACACCCTAAAGTTTCTAAAACTGATTGAATGGTGTCTGTGAGTATAACAGAACTCATTTGGCAGGCCAAAACCTGAGAAGATTCCAAACAGGAAGCGCTCTCTCTGACTATTTCTTGGCCTTCTTGATCATCTCTAACCAAAACGGGGGATCTCTGGCATAACGTGACATTTTCTAACGCTCCCATAGGCTCTCAGAAGGCACCAGAACGATGAATGGTGGCTTTGCAGGCCATGGCTGAAAAACATTAGCGCATTTGGTAAGTGGTCGATCTGAGGACAATGAGACTGGAGGCGCGTGCACGAGCCGACACCATGTTTACTTTCTCTCTCTTTGAACGAAAACAACGACTCCCGGTCGGAATATTATCGCTTTTTTACGAGAAAAATAGCATAAAATTGATTTTAAACAGCGTTTGACATGCTTCGAAGTACGGTAATGGAATATTTTGAATTTTTTTGTCAAGAAACGCGTCGGGCGCGTCACGCTTCTTTACCCTTCGGATAGTGTCTTGAACGCACAAACAAAACGCCGCTATTTGGATATAACTATGGATTATTTGGAACCAAACCAACATTTGTTATTGAAGTAGAAGTCCTGGGAGTGCATTCTGACGAAGAACAGCAAAGGTAATCAAACTTTTCTAATAGTAAATCGGATTTTGGTGAGTACCACACTTGGTGGGTGTCAAAATAGCTAGCCTGTGATGGCCGGGCTATCTACTCAGAATATTGCAAAATGTGCTTTCACCGAAAAGCTATTTTAAAATCGGACATAGCGAGTGCATAAAGGAGTTCTGTATCTATAATTCTTAAAATAATTGTTATGTTTTTTGTGAACGTTTATCGTGAGTCATTTAGTAAATTCACCGGAAGTGTTCGGTGGGAATGCTAGTCACATGCTAGTCACATGCTAATGTAAAAAGCTGGTTTTTGATATAAATATGAACTTGATTGAACAAAACATGCATGTATTGTATAACATAATGTCCTAGGATTGTCATCTGATGAAGATCATCAAAGGTTAGTGCTGCATTTAGCTGAGGTTTGGGTTTATGTGAAATTATATGCTAGCTTGAAAAATGGGTGTCTGATTATTTCTGGCTGGGTACTCTGCTGACAATCTAATGTTTTGCTTTCGTTGTAAAGCCTTTTTGAAATCAGACAGTGTGGTTAGATTAAAGAGAGTCTTGTCTTTAAAATGGTGTAAAATAGTCATATGTTTGAGAAATTGAAGTAATAGCATTTCTAAGGTATTTGAATATCGCGCCACGGGATTACACTGGCTGTTGAGTAGGTGGGACGCAAGCGTCCCACAGGCCCAGAGAGGTTAAGGTCAGTTATGAAAACTTAGGACGCTAAAGAGGCATTTCTACTGACTCTGAAAAACACCAAAAGAAAGATGCCCAGGGTCCCTGCTCATCTGCGTGAACATGCCTTAGGCATGCTGCAAGGAGGCATGAGGACTCCAGATGTGGCCAGGGCAATAAATTGCAATGTCCGTACTGTGAGACGACTAAGACAGCGCTACAGGGAGACAGGACGGACAGCTGATCGTCCTCACAGTGGCAGACCACGTGTAACACCTGCACAGGATCAGTACATCCGACCATCACACCTGCGGGACAGGTACAGGATGGCAACAACAACTGTCCGAGTTACACCAGGAACGCACAATCCCTCCATCAGTGTTCAGACTGTCCGCAATAGGCTGAGAGGCTGGACTGAGGGCTTGTAGGCCTGTTGTAAGGCAGGTCCTCACCATACATCACCGGAAACAAAGTCGCATATGGGCACAAATCCACCGTCGCTGGACCAGACAGGACTGGCAAAAAGTGCTCTTCACTGACTAGAAGCGGTTTTATCTCACCAGTCGGATTTGAGTTTATTGTCGAAGGAATGAGCGTTACACCGAGGCCTGTACTCTGGAGCGGGATCGATTTGGAGGTAGAGGGTCCGTCATGGTCTGGGGCGGTGTGTCACAGCATCATCGGACTGAGCTTGTTGTCATTGCAGGCAATCTCAACGCTGTGCATTACAGGGAAGACATCCTCCTCCCTCATGTGGTACTCTTCTTGCAGGCTCATACTGACATGACCCTCCAGCATGAAAATGCCACCAGCCATACTGCTCGTTCTGTGCGTGATTTCCTGCAAGACAGGAATGTCAGTGTTCTGCCATGGCCAGCGAAGAGCCCGTATCTCAATCCCATTGAGCACGTCTGGGACCTGTTGGATTGGAGGGTGAGGGCTAGGGCCATTCCCCCCAGAAATGTCCAGGAACTTGCAGGTGCCTTGGTGGAAGAGTGTGGTTACATCTCACTAAGTAAACCAAGATTGAACTCTTTGGCCTGAATGCCAAGCGTCACGTCTGGAGGAAACCTGGCACCATCTCTATGGTAATGCATGGTGGTGGCAGCATCATGGTGTGGGGATGTTTTTCAGCGGCAGGGACCGGTATAATTGTCAGAATCGAGGGAAAGATTAATGGAGCTTAGTACAAAGAGATCCATGATGAAATCCTGCTCCAGAGCACTCAGGACCTCAGACTGGGGTGAAGATTCACCTTCCAACAGAACAACGACCCTAAGCACACAGCCAAGACAACGCAGGAGTGACTTCCGGACAAGTATCTGAATTTCGTTGAGTGGCCCAGTCAGAGCCCGGACTTTAACCCGATCGAACATCTCTGGAGAGACCTGAAAATAGCTGTGCAGCGACGCTCCCCATCCAACCTGACATAGCTTGAGAAACTCTGCAGAGAAGAATGGGAGAAACTCACCAAATACCGGTGTGCCAAGCTTGTAGCGTCATACCCAAGAAGACTCGAGGCTGTAATCGGTGCCGAAGGTGCTTCAACAAAGTACTGAGTAAAGGGTCTGAATACTTATGTAAATGAACATGTCAGGTTTCTATTTTTAATACAATTGCAAAAAAATCTTTGTAGACTGAGGGAAAAAAACTATAATACATTTTATAGTAAGGCTGTAACTTAACAAAATGTGGATGCACTGTAGGTTTTTGAAATATATGTCAATTTAATAGGCTTCAGTATAGGTCAGTTGAGCGTGGCGCCAGCAATGCCAAGGTAGTGGGTTCAATTCCCAGAGAGATCCCAAACAAATACAAAAAAATGATGCATTCACCGATTTGGATAAAAGCATCTGCTAAGTTGCACATTATATTATATTACATTACATTACAAGCCACGTGTCAAACAAGGTGCAGAGTTGCCAACACATCGTGCCTCATAATAAACATTGCATCAGACAACGTACATGTATCATGGATGCTACATCACACGCCGTGTAATGTAAAGACACCTATCATACAGCCTAAACATGCCGAAGCAGAAAGGGAAACAGTCAATCCCCTCGTCATCTTTACCTCATCCACTCAGTCTGTCTCCTCGGAGACTTGTGTCTGGACCAGGAAGAGGGAGATGAATAATAAAAGTCTCCTTCCTCATGGGCAAACTGCCATGCTTCACGATGGATACGGCTGGCGGCGGTGGTGTCCGTCCTCTACCAGTGGCGGCAGGCCTGACACGAGCCTGATGGCTGCTTTGATCAGACCTCCTGTGTATACCAAACACCTCCATCACGGGAGAGAGGGACAGAGGCTGTCCGAAATGGCACCCTATTCCCTTTATAGTGCACTGCTTTTGACCAGAATAGGGTGCCATTTGGGATGTAGTCAGAGAGAGCTTAGCAGAAACAGCTGGAGCAGCAGAGCAGGGCTGGACCGCTTCATGTCCGGCCAAAACCCAACACAAGACGCGGCATGATGCAAATCGCATGTTCAGATGCTCACACTTTCTCAAATGCAAAGATACTGGAGGACAGAGAAAAAAACACTTGCACACATTCACAGTAACACACACACACACACACACACACACACACACACACACACACACACACAGGTAAGAGCAGGTACTGTACTCTGTCAGAGCATACCAAGCGCTCCAGACATACACTGTGCCTTTGTTCACAGCCTTTTCTGAACTCCACCTCTCTAGCTAATTTAAATGCTAATGTATCCTAACCTTTTCGCTGAGCCGCAAAGCTAACAATTGCTTCGTCTACTGGGGCCCCTTTTAACATTGAGATATGAGGCAATTAGCTCGGCTAGTGTCGGGAAGCAGCATGAGGAATGAATGAACAGAGGGACGATTGAGATAAATTGAATATTATAATAGTAGCAGTTCACTGAAAAATGGCATTTAGCCTTTAAGAACGTGGGACCAAAGAGGGGGGGAAGAGTAGATAAGAGAGGGGTGAGAGGAAGATGAGGAAGAACAGAGAGGTGAGGAGATGGGTATATAAGATGAGTGGAGAGGGAGAATGAAGCTGAAATAAGAGGATAGAGCTAGAGAAAAGTGAGGAGTGAAGAAGAAAAGGAGGAGAGGATAACAGGTTGACAAAGACAGGGTTGGAATAGTGCGAATGGATTTAGGCCTGCCTGACACTTGATGGAATGGCTGAGATTTGGGAGGTTTAGAGGAGCAGGTCTCAGGGGGGGTGGACCATGAATGAGAAGGACAGCATCCGAAAACAGAATAACCATGACATCGTACTCTACCCTCGGTACCACAATGTGACTGACCCACTCACTGAGTGGGCATATCTAGTAGACTAGTTAAAATCAGAAATTAATATTGGAGTAATGAGTGTTAGATATGCTCAGAGACGCATCGGCATAGGGAACATGGTGCTACAGTTGGATAGTGCTAATTTATATATCTCAATAACCCAGCATCAACAACACAACCTTGCGCTTTTTTAAGAAAACAACCCAACTAAGTGTCCCAACGCCAGCAACCCAGCAGTTGGGTCAGCCAAACAACCCCAAAACATTTTGAGTTTAGGTCAAGGCCCACAGGGGGGTTAAGGTTATAAGGGGTCAATTCCATGGTAACAGGGTCACACCTAATGAATAAGGCCTGAATTACATGCATGAATGCAAGGTAAACAAAATCCCCGTTCACGAAATCCATAGCATACATAACATCCAATAGATGCAAATTAGGCACCTGTATCAAGAGTTCCCAGTTCGAAACTCACAGACCTGTGACAGACACGTCAGCTCATAGAGCCTGCAGTCTAACTCTCCCTTTACGAGAAAATCAACAGAGAGGAAGGAATATCACATGGCTCGACCCAAGGCCGACAACATGGCCGCCCTCAACCTTCATATCCATACAAAACAGGCTGAATAAATAGCACCTGTCTCCACTTTGTTAATGTGCTCCTCCACTACCCTCCAGCGTTGCACGGCTGCTGTTCAAACAAACAAGAACAAGTGGCTAGATTAAGATCCAGGACAGGAAACTTCAAAGGACACAGCAGTAGGAGGTGTCAAAAGGAGGTACACACACTAAGACAGCAGTTCCCAAACTAGGGCTCTAAATGAAAATGGGGTCAAGGGAGATTTTCTTAAATCCTGGTAAAAATAAAATAGATAAAAAATAATATCTTTATCGCTCTAAATCCTTGTAATGTGGTTAACCTTAAAAATCTGAATGACAAATATTCAAATCTAAAACGTACAATTCAACCAGAGAGCGAGCGCCCTTAGATCATGGGAAAACTTGACCATTGCAATTGAATCATTCATATGGTGAATTAGCTAAGCCCGATACGCTATGAAACCACACACTATTTCAGAGACTTTGATATTACTGGCCGAAATTGATAATGGTGAAAACAATGTGTGGGGAGGCAGAGGCACAGAAACTCACACGAATACCTTTGTCAGATAGCATAAATCATTAGTTTCAATGTTATTAAAAAAACTGTACCATAGATGCTCAGATGAATGGAAGAACTTATTCAAGAAAGATCAAGTGTAATATACTGCTCAAAAAAATAAAGGGAACACAAACAACACATCCTAGATCTGAATGAAAGAAATAATCTTACTAAATACTTTTTTCTTTACATAGTTGAATGTGCTGACAACAAAATCACACAAAAATAATCAATGGAAATCCAATTTATCAACCCATGGAGGTCTGGATTTGGAGTCACACTCAAAATTAAAGTGGAAAACCACACTACAGGCTGATCCAACTTTGATGTAATGTCCTTAAAACAAGTCAAAATGAGGCTCAGTAGTGTGTGTGGCCTCCACGTGCCTGTATGACCTCTACAACGCCTGGGCATGCTCCTGATGAGGTGGCGATGGTCTCCTGAGGGATCTCCTCCCAGACCTGGACTAAAGCATCCGCCAACTCCTGGACAGTCTGTGGTGCAACGTGGCGTTGGTGGATGGAGCGATACATGATGTCCCAGATGTGCTCAATTGGATTCAGGTCTGGGGAACGGGCGGGCCAGTCCATAGCATCAATGCCTTCCTCTTGCAGGAACTGCTGACACACTCCAGCCACATGAGGTCTAGCATTGTCTTGCATTAGGAGGAACCCAGGGCCAACCGCACCAGCATATGGTCTCACAAGAGGTCTGAGGATCTCATCTCGGTACCTAATGGCAGTCAGGCTACCTCTGGCGAGCACATGGAGGGCAGTGCGGCCCCCCAAAGAAATGCCACCCCACACCATGACTGACCCACCGCCAAACCAGTCATGCTGGAGGATGTTGCAGGCAGCAGAACGTTCTCCACGGCGTCTCCAGACTCTGTCACATCTGTCATGTGCTCAGTGTGAACCTGCTTTCATCTGTGAAGAGCACAGGGCGCCAGTGGCGAATTTGCCAATCTTGGTGTTCTCTGGCAAATGCCAAACGTCCTGCACGGTGTTGGGCTGTAAGCACAACCCCCACCTGTGGACGTCGGGCCCTCATACCACCCTCATGGAGTCTGTTTCTGACTGTTTGAGCAGACACATGCACATTTGTGGCCTGCTGGAGGTCATTTTGCAGGGCTCTGGCAGTGCTTCTCCTGCTCCTCCTTGCACAAAGGCGGAGGTAGCGGTCCTGCTGCTGGGTTGTTGCCCTCCTACGGCCTCCTCCACGTCTCCTGATGTACTGGCCTGTCTCCTGGTAGCGCCTCCATGCTTTGGACACTACGCTGACAGACACAGCAAACCTTCTTGCCACAGCTCGCATTGATGTGCCATCCTGGATGAGCTGCACTATCTGAGCCACTTGAGTGGGTTGTAGACTCCGTCTCATGCTACCACTAGAGTGAAAGCACCGCCAGCATTCAAAAGTGACCAAAACATCAGCCAGGAAGCATAGGAACTGAGAAGTGGTCTGTGGTCCCCACCTGCAGAACCACTCCTTTATTGGGGGTGTCTTGCTAATTGCCTATAATTTCCACCTGTTGTCTATTCCATTTGCACAACAACATGTGAAATTTATTGTCAATCAGTGTTGCTTCCTAAGTGGACAGTTTGATTTCACAGAAGTGTGATTGACTTGGAGTTGCGTTGTGTTGTTTAAGTGTTCCCTTTATTTTTTTGAGCAGTGTATATTATACATTTAAAGTGAACTGGATGGAATATGGTGAAAAATACACCAAACTATTTTTTGTATCTTTAACATAGAAATGCTACCAAAAATAACTTACTTAAACTTATTACAAATGACACCCATGATTCACCAAACTATACTTTGAAAGAGGAAACAAAGTACTTTAAGCATATGTTTTCATTTCAGTCTCTAACCGAAGTGAAATTGTAGGATTTTTTTTCTATTAATAATGTTAAATGAACAGCTGTCCAAAAAGGCAGCCTTTAAAGCCCTTAAGTCCGGGAAAACTCCAGGGCTGGATGACATACCAGTTGAGGTATATCAACAACAAAAAAATGACGTATTCAGAGGTCCGTTATTAGCATGTTTTAATCACTCCTATAAAAATGGTTGACTATCAGGTACTCAGCAAGAAGATCTGATTTCACTATTACTGAAACAGGACCCAGGTGGAAGATATGAAGATCCAGTCCGTTTAAAAAAACTGGAGGCCCCTTACACTTCAGTGTTGTGATGCCAAAATGCATAGTGCATACTATTAAAAAGGTATTGTTGGATATTATTCATCCTAATCAGGCAGGTTCTTTTACATGGGCGATACATTGGAGATAAAATGAGAGAAGTACTGGAAACGATGGGAAACCAGGCCTGCTACAGTATTCATAGGTGACTTTGAAAAGGCCTTTGATAAAGTACAACTGGAATTTATATATAAATGTCTGTACTATTTTAATTTCAGAGAATCTCTTATACAATGGGTTAAAATTATGTATAGTAATCCCAGGTGTAGAATAGTCAATGGTAACTTGACAGTCCACTGTGGTGGATGAATCAGAATTTGTTGGGTAACATAGATAATTAAGATGTTTTATTAGTATAATATGCTTATGTGAGATACTTGTCATTAGAAAGTGTCCTTTGGACTCTGGTATGTTTCAGTTGCACGTTTCCCTTAGCTGGGGCTCAGTCACTTGGGGCCCAGAGAGGCGAGAGGTCAGACTTGTTTTTTTACATGTCTCTGTTGCTATGCAGAATATCAGCAAGAGAGGAGGACTGAATGAAACATTGTCTTCATATGTGAATGTCTTTACCTATTCTTAAACCATGTGACGGGACGGCGTGATTAATGGGGAACCAATTATTTGTCTCCACAATGTCTGTGCGCAGGTCACTCCCCTCAGTGAGCTTGTCCAGGAGTGGGAACAAGAGGTGTCTTACTGAGGATGGGCCTCTATGAGATTGCACTGATAGAGGAGATTTATGGTGTATTTTTATAAGAACGCCTAAAAAGCATTCCAGAGGACATGAGCTAATAGTTCTGTTCAATACCGTACCAGGGAGGGACGGTTCTAGGGAGACCAGATACTGGTCTATATAATGACTCTGTTGATATAGCAGTTGCTGTGTTTTAAAGATATATTTTCATACAAAACTTAACCTTGTGACCCATTCTATGTATTTGTGGTTTGTCATATACGTTAAAAGGGGTGGACCTTGAGTATAAAAGCTCTTCGTATTGAATGTGTAGTCACCTTTTTCAATGGCATCATTGAAGGTCAAGTGCTTTTGCAAAAGTATCTTAAGTATTAAACATTTTAGTTATTTATTAAACATTTTAGTTAAAGATGTAGTTTAACTCAGACTGGTATGTTTGTAACTCTCCTCATTTGGTAATGCAGAAATTAGCCACCACACCACTATCGGCATATCTAATTATTTTGGCAATCGAAATGTTCGCTATTACAATCAGATCCAACAATAGCATGAAGGACCTTGCTTAAAAACAAAGGTGTTGTTGTACACTGATGATTCATATTTTCTTTTAAAACCACAATTTGGATCCCTGCACAACCTCAGAGGATCAAGATATTTTTTCTAACCTCTCTGTATTACAAACTAATTATGATAAGTGCACCATATTACACATTGGATCGATAAACAATACAACTGTGTAGTTTACCAATAAAATGGTCCTGGATACCGAGGGGAGATTGTGTGTATTTAAATCCCGAAAGAAAGAAATTCTCTCAATACAATACATTTGCATAGAAAGTTGGTGAAAATAGATAAGATCGTTCTACCATGGAAAGGACAATACCTGTCCATTTGTGGAAAAATTATTTAGTCATATCCCAGTTTACCTATGGCCCTGCCTATACCTAAAGACTTGTTTTTTTCATTATTATTTGAACGGAAAACCAGATAAAATGTAATGGTTCTATTTATATAATGAATATGAATTCGGAGGGCATAATTTATTGGACCTTTTACTAAAGGCTTCAGTCAGACAAAAGCTATACTTAAATCAGAACTGGTTCTCTAGAAAATTAGTAAGAATGGCTCACCCCGTGTTCAAGAATGGCCATTTTACCTTTATTCAGATTACAACCTCTCACTTTCAGTTATTTGAAAATGATCTCCAAATTATCACTATTTTTAAACAAGACATAGAAAGCTGGTTGCAATTTCAGTTTAATCCACCAGAAAAGTCAGAACAAATACTATAACAAATATTATGGTTAAACTCAAATATACCAAATTGATTAATCTTTTCACGAGTTCCAAATATCTCTAAATGGTCGCCCCAGCGTGAGTTGTTTTATGCACGTGATGTCAGAATGCCCTCACTGTTCCAAAATGTGATTGCTACGCAACAGGACTATTAACACGCGCTGCCTGCTAATTATTTATAGGCAGTTTCAAATTGTCAATTTCAAATGATTTGCTAACAGTTTGAATTGAGGTGTGTTCTGCCTCCTTATTAATTCACATCATCATAGCCCATTTCAGTGTTGCGGACAACTTATGTTTGAGGCTTTACTAAGCCGGACAGACTTCTCTCTTCCAGGAGAGCCCAAGTACTTCCCCAGTGTTTCCGCAGATCAAGTATGCAGACATTTGCGCAGTCTTGCATGAACTGGCACATTTTCAGGCTGGCGCTCACATTGCCTTGGTTGTTGTTTTCTTTACAAATAATAACTTCGGACATGTATGCGTTCCTATCAAAATAAGCACCTTATTGTCAGTATATCGTGTTGTCATTTCTACTGTAGCATACAGTATGTCTGTGTGTGTGTGTGTGTGTGTGTGTGTGTGTGTGTGTGTGTGTGTGTGTGTGTGTGTGTGTGTGTACATATGCATTTACAGATTTATTCACGTTTTCAAGTCCTGGTGACAAATAAAGCATTCCGATTCTTGCATAGACTGTAATGGACACCTATGACATGTGTAAAATACTTTTTTGAAGGTTGTACTGATTATAATGAGCAAATGCTAAGCTAATTGCCAGCTATGTGTGGCGCCATGTTTGTTGACATTATATTATGCATTCTGGGTGTCACGTAAATGTCTGTCTGACCAAAGATGTTATAATGAGGTAAAGGAATGGTTCACTCATCTTTCGGGTAAACTTCCAGAAGTGAATGATCGTACACAACACACTCCCTCCAACATGCAAACTGCAAACAGACAAAACTCATATTGTCTCCTCTTATTATCTTTGGTTGACGCGAAAAACAAACTTGGCGGCGAGCAAACTACTCATCGTCGTATTACTTTACATTTTTAGAAAGTGTTTTACTCAATTATCTTGATCAATGGTGAGCTCACCCGTAATGTGATGAATTATACAGTTGAAATCGGAAGTTTACATACACCTTAGACAAATACATTTAAACTCAGTTTCACAATTCCTGACATTTAATCCCAGTAACAATTCGCTGTCTTAGGTCAGTTAGGATCACCACTTTATTTTAAGAATGTGAAATGTCAGAAAAATAGTAGACTTATTTATTTCAGCTTTTATTTCTTTCATCACATTCCCAGTGGGTCAGAAGTTTACATACACTCAATTAGTATTCGGTAGCATTGCCTTTAAATTGTTTAACTTGGGTCAAACGTTTTGGGTTGCCTTCCACAAGCTTCCCACAATAAGTTGTGTGAATTTTGGCCCATTCCTCCTGACAGAGCTGGTGTAAATGAGTCAGGTTTGTAGGCCTCCTTGCTCGCACACACTTTTTCAGTTCTGCCCAGAAATGTTCTATGGGATTGAGGTCAGGGCTTTGTGATGGCCACTCCAATACCTTGACTTTGTTGTCCTTACGCCATTTTGCCAAAACTTTGGAAGTATGCTTGGGGTCATTGTCCATTTGGAAGACCCATTTGTGACCAAGCTTTAACCTGTTAGGGTATAGGGGGCAGTATTTTCACGGCTGGATAAAAAAATGTACCCGATTTAATCTGGTTACTAATCCTACCCAGTAACTACAATATGCATATACTTATTATATATGGATAGAAAACACCCTAAAGTTTCTAAAACTGTTTGAATGGTGTCTGTGAGTATAACAGAACTCATTTGGCAGGCAAAACCCTGAGACAGATTCTGACAGGAAGTGGATACCTGATGTGTTGAATTGACTTTAAGCCTATACCATTGAAAAACAAAGGGGCTGAGGAATGTTTTGGCACTTCCTATTGCTTCCACAAGATGTCCCCAGCCTTTACAAAGTGTTTTGAGTCTTCTACTCTGAGATCTGACTGAAGAAGAGCCTTGGAACGGTGATGGCCCATTAGACACCTTGCGTGCGAGTTGATGGTGGGTACTCTCATTCCGAAACGTTTTAAAAGAGAACCCAATGGTCCGCCTTGAATTTTATTCATGTTCTGGTTAAAAAAGGCCCTAATGATTTATGCGATACAACGTTTGACATGTTTGAACGAACGTAAATATATTTTTCCCGTTCGTGAAGTGAAGTCCGGCTGGCTTAGATCATGTGCTAACAACACGGAGGTTTTTGGACATAAATGATGAGCTTTTTTGAACAAAACTACATTCGTTATGGACCTGGGATTCTTTGGAAGTGACATCTGATGAAGAGAATCAAAGGTAATGGATTATTTACATAGTATTTTCGATTTTAGATCTCTCCAACATGGCAGTTAGTCTGTATCGCAATGCGTATTTTTCTGGGCGCAGTGCTCAGATTATTGCAAAGTGTGATTTCCCAGTAAGGTTAATTTTAAATCTGGCAAGTCCATTGCGTTCAAGAGATGTAAATCTATAATTCTTTGAATGACAATATAATATTTTACCAATGTTTTCTAATATTAATTAATTATTTTGTTGTCATGACTTGACTGCCGGTATTGGAGGGAAACGATTTCCTGAACATCAACGCCATAGTAAAACGCTGTTTTTAGATATAAATATGAACTTGATAGAACTAAAAATGCATGCATTGTCTAACATAATGTCCTAGGAGTGTCATCTGATGGAGATTGTAAAAGGTTAGTGCATAATTTTAGCTGATTTTATGGTTTTGGTGACGCCTGTCTTTGAATTGACAATACAGTACGCACAGCTATTGTCAATGTACTCTCCTAACATAACCTAACTTTATGCTTTCCCCGTAAAACCTTTTTGAAATCGGACAACGTGGTTAGATTAAGGAGATGTTTATCTTTCAAAGGGTGTCAGATAGTTGTATGTTTGAAAAACTTGAATTTTGACATTTATTAGGTTTCAAATTTGCCGCTCTTGACATGCACCTGCTGTTGATAGGGTGCGCCACGGGTGGCACGCTAACGTCCCAAATAGCCCCAAGAAGTTAAATGATTATACAAAATTCTTGGAAACAATAGAATGTTACAGTATATGGGGGATACAACCATCCTAGCTCTGCAGATGTTTCTGAAAAGACAGAATTATTAGATCACTTGTTTTGGTACTTCCCTTATGTTGCTTGTTGTTGGTCGCAGGCTATGTGAAAGAATGGTGCCAGCGTGGATGGCAGACTTTGTTTTGGGCTCCTCACCAATTGTGCTATTTTGTGTGGGTTTTTTCCCACATTGTTTGTAACTTATTTTGTACATAATGTTGATGCTACCATCTCTTAAGACCGAAAAGAGCTTCTGGATTTCAGAACAACGAGTACTCACCTCGAACTAGACAAAGGTTTTTAAGGAGTCTGACACGGAGGATATAATACTGCCCCCAGACTAGGTCCAAATCCCAGTCATTCACATTAAGAAAATAAGGAAATACAGTGGATGGAGATCAGGTTGCCTTGTGAAAATGGGTAACCCACCTCTACCATCTGTTCTACTGGCCAACGTGTGTTCACTGGAGAATAAACTTGATGAGTGCCGTTCGAGACTATCCTACCAACAGGACATTAAAAACTCTAACATCTTGTGTTTCACCGAGTCGTGGCTGAACAACGACACGGAAAATATACAGTTGGCTGGGTTTTACGTACATCGCCAGTACAGAACAGCTACGTCCGGTAAGACAAGGGGTGGGGAGTTGTGTCTATTTATCAATAACAGCTGGTGCGCAATGTCTAATATTAAGGTAGTCTCGAGGTATTGCTCACCTGAGCTAGAGTACCTCATGATAAGCTGAAGACCACACTATCTATATTTTTTGTAGCCGTCTATTTCTTGTATGATACACCCACTGAGCTATAATGGATACACCGAGAGCAACTGGCAGCAAAAGAGCTGAACGCAGAACTCGGAGATACGCAGCAGGTAACTTCGATTGTAAACTACATCGCACACACCTGTTTGCAAAACAATGTGGAGATGTGGGATGAGAGTATGATTATGTTCTATTTCCCACTGAGGCTTGGAGGTTATCGAGCCGGAGCGTTGGAAAGATTATTCGAATTGAGAAAGGAATTGTCTTTCACAATGGCATGTAAAATAAAGTATGAATCCTTGCCTATGTAACAGACATATTTGTGAAACTAAACGTAAGCATGCATGGGAATAACAAAAACATTCTACAGATGAGTGAGCAAATCAGCTAAAACCGTTTGCCTGTGATCATGGCTCAGTTGACATGCCGGTAAGTGAAATCGAACAGCTGATCGAGCTGTCATGTGACCGAATGCTGCAGACCACGCATTCACGGGTACCAATGGAGGAGTTTTGGTTCCTGACTCAAAGGGAATACTGGGCCATCTCTCTCTGCACATTAAAAGTCATTGGTACGCTGATTCAGTGCTCATCTGCATTAAAAACAAAAATCTATCCAGGTTGGATGTGACAGGAAAGATGAGGAGCACACTGTCAACCAGGCATCCTGACACTAAATGCTTCAAGCACACCCATCTCATTACTGGTGGTGAGAATTTGTCTTACGTCAGACTTATTTTCAATTGACTGTCATAGCCCCACATTAAAAGTATATGATGGTGAGTTCAGAATCCAATCAGAAATACTGTTATGTTTTGCAACTGACTGCCATAGTCCCAAAGTTAACATTAGTTTTCACATTGTTGAGGTCATGAGAATTTTCAGCTATCAAAATGGGGTCGTAGGCTAAAAACGTAAGGGAACCCCTGCTCGAAAACATCTGGCGTGCATACCGTTCATCTGCACACCACAGGAGGTTGGTGTCTCCTTAATTGTGGAGGATGGGCTAGTGGTAATGGCTGGAGTGGAATTAGTGTAATCAGAAACATGGTTTCCATGTATTTGATGCTATTACATTCACTCCATTCCAGACATTATGAGCTGTCCTCCCCTCAGCAGCCCCCAGTGCTGCACACATTCTTCAAACTTCTGGAAGACACACACACACACACACTACAAAGAGGAAAACCCCAGCTGACTGCAAACAGTGAGTAGGTCCAGAGAGCGGCGAGTGGAGCTGCTGCGGTGAGAGCCAAAGTCATCTGTCACTATCTTTTGTTTTCTCGCTGTGCCCGTTAGGCTCGTAGTCATTAAGCAGCTATATTGATTAATTAATTAATTAATTAATTAATTAAAGTGCTTAGCCAAATTGCCCAGGCAAGACGGGGACCTTGTTTGTGGCGCAGGGGGCCCTGGGGGTGCTAGGCAGACAAATTAAAGATGGCCTCTCATGCAGGGCTGGGCGAAATGAGAACAAATAGGTTTGGAATGCAAATAGTGCCTCTCCCTCTCTCTGCCTACCCCACCTCTCTCCCCCACCCCTACCTCCCCCACCGCTCTCCCCCTCCCCTACCAATTCCCCCCTCCACCTCCCTCCGCCTCCCACCTACCCTCCACCTCTCCCCAACTCACATCCCTCTTCCCCCCTCACCTCCCTCTTCCCCCCTCTTCACCTACCCCCCCCACCCCTACCTCCCTCCCCTACCCCCTCGGGTAAGGAGTGTCCAAGGTGGTGAGGGGTGGCTCTGTTTAAATCATGGGGATTAAGTAACAACCACAACTGCCTCTGCATGGTAATGAGCGGTACAACATTCATATGGAGGAAATAAAGCATTCAGAGTCAGAGCCCCGTGACATTCACAAAGAAATGACTGGTTCTCAGCATTCCAACAGCAAGGCCTGATGTGTGATGTATTACCTGCACTCCTTTCCTCCCACCACAAAAAAAAAAATCCTGGGTTAAAAACAACACAATTTGGGATCATTGATAACCCAGCACTGGGCAAATATCGACAGAAAACATTATTTTGACCCAGCCAGTTGACAAGATCGAGTGGCTGCCCCCTGGCTAACGTCTCTATCCCAAAGGAAGCACCAGTGAGCCTGGAACTAGCCTTGTGCTAGGTCCTTCTCACGGCTAGCTGAAGAGGTCCATCAGCCACTCCTTAGGCTACAATACCTATTTTGCCAATTGGCCTGGACCCCTTTTACTGCAGACACAGAGCACCGCCGATCCATCATGACTGGTCTACCGAAGTAATCCGCCCTAGGGATTTTCAACAGGCTCCTCCGTCGCGACGTCCCCTAAAGGCCCATCCACTAGCCTGCCAGCCGCGGCCTGCTAGCCGTCTAGAGCATATCGGACTGTTAGCTGAAGAGGAGAATCAGACAATTTCTTGGGCTACAATACCTGTTTTGCCAACTGGCCTGGACCCTTTTACTGCCTACACGGAGCCCTGCCGATCCAACACGACCGGTCTGCCGACGTAACCGTCCGAGGGGGCTACAACAGACACTTCCTTCGCGACGTCCCCCTAAGGCCCTTCTGCTAGCCCTGGCCCGCTAGCTGTCTGAATCGCTGTGTCTCCAGCTCGCCTAGCTACCCACTGGTCCCTTTGATCACTCGGCTAAGCATGCCTCTCCCTAATGTCAATATAACTTGTCCATTGCTGTTTTGGTTAGTGATTGTCTTATTTCACTATAGAGCCTCCAGGACTGCTCAATATGCCTTAGCTAGCCTTTTTGTTTCACCTCCCACACATACGGTGACCTCACCTGGTCTAAATGATGTTTCTAGAGACAAAACCACTCTCATCGTCACTCAATGCCTAGGTTTACTCCACTGTATTCACATCCTACCATACCCTTGTCTGTCCATTATGCCTAGAATCTATTCTTCCGCGCCCAGAAACCTGCTCCTTTTACTCTCCGTTCGAACGCACAAGATGACCAGTTCTTATAGCCTTTAGCCATACCCTTAACCTACTCCTCCTCTGTTCCTCTGGTGATGTATAGGTTAATCCAGGTCCTGCAGCTCCTAGCTCCACTCCCATTCCCCAGGCGCTCTCATTTGTTGACTTCTGTAACCTTAAAAGCCTTGGTTTCATGCATGTTAACATTAGAAGCCTCCTCCCTACGTTTGTTTTATTCACTGCTTTTGCACACTCTGCCAACCCAGATGTCCTAGCCGTGTCTGAATCCTAGTTTAGGAAGGCCACCAAAACTCCAGACATGTCCATCCCTAACTATAACATCTTCCGACAAGGAAGGAGGTGGAGTTCTGTCTTACTATCCAAAGGAGGTGGAGTTCTGTCTTACTATCCAGGTCCGTGCCCAAACAATTCGAGCTTCTACTTCTAAAAAAACACCTTTCCAGAAACAAGTTTCTCACCGTTGCCGCTTCTTATACACCACCTTCTGCCCCCAGCTGTGCCCTAGACACCATATGTGAATTGATTGCCCCCACTCGATCTTCAGAGATCATACTGTTAGGTGACCTAAACTGGGACATGCTCAACACCCAAGCAGTCCTACAATCTAAGCTAGATGCCCTCAATCTCACACAAATGATCAAGGAACCTACCAGCTACATCCCCAAATCCGTAAACACGGGCACCCTCATAGATATCATCCGGACCAACCTGCCCTCTAAATACACCTCTGCTGTCGTCAACCAGGATCTCAGTGATCACTGCCTCATTGCCTGCATCCGTAATGGGTCTGCGGTCAAACGACCACCCCTCATCACTGTAAAACGCTCCCTAAAACACTTCAGCGAGCAGGCCTTTCTAATTGACCTGGCCCGGGTATCCTGGCATGATATTGACCTCATTCCGTCAGTAGAGGATGCCTGGTTAATCTTTATAAGTGCTTTCCTCACCATCTTAAATAAGCATGCCCCATTCAAAAAACATTGAACCAGGAACATATATAGGCCATGGTTCACTCCAGACCTGCCTGCCCTTGACCAGCACAAAAACATCCTGTGGCGTACTGCATTTGCATCGAATAGCCCCCGCGATACGCAACTTTCAGGGAAGTTAGGAACCAATACACACAGGCAGTTAGGAAAGAAAAGGCTAGCTTTTTCAAACAGAAATGTGCATCCTGTAGCACAAACTCCAAAAAGTTCTGGGACACTGTAAAGTCCATGGAGAATAAAAGCACCTCCTCCCAGCTGCCCACTGCACTGAGGATAGGAAACACTGTCACCACCAATAAATCCACTATAATTGAGAATTTCCAATAAGCATTTTTCTACGGCTGGCCATGCTTTCCACCTGGCTACCCCTACCCTGGTCAACGGCCCTGCACCCCCCACAGCAACTTGCCCAAGCCTCTCCCATTTCTCCTTCACCCAAATCCAGATAGCTGATGTTCTGAAAGAGCTGCAAAATCTGGACCCCTACAAATCAGCTGGGCGAGACAATCTGGACCCTCTCTTTCTAAAATTATCCACCGCAATTGTTGCAACCCCTATTACTAGCCTGTTCAACCTCTCTTTCGTATCGTCTGAGATCCCCAAAGACTGGAAAGCTGCCGCGGTCATCCCCCTCTTCGAAGGGGGAGACACTCCAGACCCAAACTGTTACAGACCTATATCTATCCTACCCTGCCTTTCTAAGGTCTTTGAAAGCCAAGTTAACAAACAGATCACCGACCATTTCGGATCCCACCGGATTCCTTCTCCACTATGGAATCTGGTTTCCGAGCTGGTCATGGGTGCACCTCAGCCACGCTCAAGGTCCTAAACGATATCATAACTGTGTAGCCGTATTCATCGACCTGGTCAAGGCTTTCGACTCTGTCAATCACCACATTCGCTGGGTGTCTGGTTAGACTGTAAACACTCCTTCCAGACTCACATTAAGCATCTCCAATCCAAAATTAAATCTAAAATCGGATTCCTATTTTGCAACAAAGCATCCTTCACCCATGCTGCAAAACATACCCTCGTAAAACTGACTATCCTACCGATCCTTGACTTCGGCGATGTCATTTACAAAGTAGCCTCCAACACTCTACTCAGAAAACTGGATGCAGTCTATCACAGTACCATCCTTTTGGTCACCAAAGCCCCATACACTACCCACCACTGCGACCTGTATGCTCTCGTTGGCTCGCTTCAAATTCGTCGCCAAACCCACTGGCTCCAGGTCATCTGTAAGTCTTTGCTAGGTATAACCCCGCCTTATCTCAGCTCACTGGTCACCATAGCAGCACCCACCCATAGCATGCGCTCCAGCAGGTATATTTCACTGGTCACCCCCAAAGCCATTTCCTCCTTTGGCCGCCTTTCCTTCCAGTTCTCTGCTGCCAATGACTGGAACGAATTGCAAAAATCACTGAAGCCTCATATCTCCCTCACGAACTTTAAGCATCAGCTGTCAGAGCAGCTTACCGATCGCTGCAGCTGTACACAGCCCAACTGTAAATAGCTCACCCAACTACCGAATCCCCATATTGTTATTTATTTTTTTGTTCCTTTGCACCCCAGTATCTCTACTTGCACATTCATCTTCTGCACATCTTTCACTCGTGTTTAATTGCTAAATTGTAATTACTTTGCCACTACGGCCTATTTATTGCCTTACCTCCCTTATGCTACCTCATTAGCGCACACTGTATATATACTTTTATCTATTGTATTATTGACTGTATGTTTGTTTATTCCATGTGTAACTCTGTGTTGTTTGTGTCGCACTGCTTTGCTTTATCTTGGCCAGGTGATAGTTGTAAATGAGAACTTGTTCTCAACTGGCCTACCTGGTTAAATAAAAGTGAAATTATAATTTTTTAAATGAGCCTGCAATGGAAACTAAATATGACTGTAGCGACTGTGTTGGCATCAAAATCCTGGGCGTGAACTACGTTTCTATTCAATTGTTGATTGACATGGTAACGGCCGATAGTATTGGCGAAAAGTTGACCTCTCACGCTGTACGTTAAATCGTGACACGTCGTAACGTACAGCATGCATAATGCGACTCATTGTGTCGTACATCCTCTCTCCACCAGGTGTAGCGCTTCTCTCGCAGATTAAAAACAAGAAAGGGACAGGGTAAGGGGGATACCTAGAGTGGTTCCTCCTTTAAAAGTTGCGAGCTTGCACTGTGGGACTTAGATGTACCCAGCGTCACAGCTTCATTGCTCCAGACCACCACAAGGGGGAGTTAGAGCACTCATTACGCATTTGGGTCAAGGTTTTTGTATGACCAATCATATCGAGTGGTTCCAATGACGAATTTTGACGTGAGCCACCCTTGCCTTGTGGCATTCTTCAACAAAGATGGCTAACAAAACATTACAGTGGAACCAGATGTAAGTAACGTCATAACGAGTCCAGCAAAAAAAAAAAAAATTGAGGGGAATATGTTAGTTAATGTAGAGACACGTTTACTCATTTTGTCATAAAGTTAACTTACGAAAATCGCTATTTAGCAAGTTATCCAACTAGCTAACATTAGCCAGCTAGCTAATTGTTAGGAGAATGAATTTGTAATTCGTGTTTAATGTTTTAGGGACTCTTGCGGAAAACCAGCAAACCAGTCTGTCATCTTGTGAAACGGTGGATGTAAAGAATCTAGCTTGCTAAAGCTTTTACTGCAAATTGAATGTACAATTGTGTAAGCTTGCCTTGCAATGCAGCTAAAGTAACATAGCTAGCTAACTATTTACTTGCTTATTGTATAGTGGAGGATAAAATAACTGTATGCCTATGGATGTGTAGCTAGCTACAGTATGTAGTCTGTGTATGGACCCTAAAACGTTTGTTATGAATATTAGTTCAAAACCTATGAACCTCAGCTATCATAGTTGTATCAACTTCCAAGTCTGAATGGCATTGATGAAGCCTATGGGTAGAGTAGAATATAATAACTTTATTGTGCCAAGGATGCAAGTCCTATATACACATAGACTGTAGTTATTACCACGCATGAGACTCCCACATTGTTGCCGGTACATTGAATATATTCACTGATCATGTACTCTTCCTTGGCAAATAAAGGTGCGGTTCAGGTATGAATCTGAGACATTCCTTTTCAGTCATATCAAACTCCATTATTTGAATGATGCTGTGTCTGCATGTATGCATTACAATTATACACTTCAACAGTGTTTACCACTCCTGCTCCTGGGACATCAATGATTACACATTGTAACTATTCAATAGACTAGAAACATGATTGATTTGTAATTCATATATACAGAAGAAAAAAAAACTATGCATATCTAACTCCCTTCATCTGAGGACACAGGATAGTATTTCAATGAGATATTCATTTCAACAAGTGGAGAATGTGAAATGCTTTATTGAAAAAAGTTCATTATCCAGGTGTTATAAATACATAAATGCATTATAATTATAATATTATAAATACAAGTTCAATCTGTACTTAAAAGCACATATGGTGTGCATTATAAAACGAGTAAGAAAGACGCGGTGGAGAGAGAGGTGTAGAAGACAGAAAGGGGGAGCGGTAAGAACAGAGGCAGACAGCATATGATTAATGAATTACAGTGCTCCCTTAATATTCTCTCAGTTCATCACAATTGTGGTGTCTCCTAACCAGCCTTGGGACCCCAGTTGGCCCGAAGGTTATCTTAAGAGCGGGTGAAGTGGCGATGATGGGACTGGCTTCCTCTCTCACATCAAAACATACCTGCAGACAAGAGAGCATGATTAAGCCTTGTTTTTTTTTTTTATTCTAACACGGTCAGTCATCTTAAATCAGAAGGTGAAATGCAAAACTCAACATGGATCATTAACTCTGGGACTACTACATCTGTCTGTATTTAATGTAAAGCATCTCTTTAATAATACTTCCTGTTGACCCGACCAAGTGACATCTCACCTATGATCATGCTGTGCCCTCTGTCAGCCAGTTCAGATGCTGGAGGGGTTTACCAAAACAGCTGATATAATAGAGGATTTAGGTGAGAAGGGGGAGAGGGATGAAGCGTGTGTGTGGTCTCACCTGGTGTCCACACTAGCTACAGAGTACTTTATGCTGAAAAACAGACACACAACGACAAACAACAGAAGATAATGTCAATAGAAGACACTGTATGTGAAGCAGACACCTATCGGAGTGTACCTGAAACATTTAAATATAGAGGGCTATGTGTCTCACCACTTGGTTATTGCAAGGCTAAACCCCAGGGAAATCATGACTTGGCAGCAACAGATAGTCCAGTGAAAATGGCTGTGTTTATGTGGTGTAAATCTGAAAATTAGCAGCTTACATCTTAAGGGTTTTTTAATTAATGCATGTGAGACAGGTTCTATGTACAACAAGACAGGCAGAGATGGAGAAAAATAACACAGAACAGTTTAATTACCTCTGGTTATGGACACTTTTGCCAGCAATAAATCTTCCACGGCCTGTTCCTCGCACAGTGAACATCTGGCAATATCTACATTTTCGACCCATTGGTCAGCTCGCTCTCTGAAATGAAAGCAAACAGCTTATTTTTATATAGACATGAAAACAATAACTGAGATATGACCATTTAATCTAAAGCAGCAGATGTCATTTTTAGGATACATCAATACAGCCCAGTGCTGCTTACCTGAGATTCCATCTTCGTAGGTGTCCGCTTTGACTTCCTTTGTGTCGGAAAGAAGTTGCTTTCAGAACAATTATTTTTGATTGAAAATAAAAAAGGTTTTGCTCTCGACAAAAAAGAGACAAATGTACCTCCATAGCATATAACCATTTGCCTGTGAATAACCATACCTCATACAAACGTGCTACTGTATGCAGAATTCTTGACGCACAACCGAAAATGCTGCCATATCCTGCCAGCACACCCACAAGCAAGCCAATCAGGAGCAGAATGGTGACGCGTGGAAGTGTGAAAGGAATGAGATGGGAAGAGCAATTTGTTGCAAGTTGGGGAGGAGGGCTAAAAGCTGAACAATAGATTATTCTTTAGTAAAGGTTGAATAGTCTATTAGCCGAGCTCGGTGTGAAACCCCCCCCTCCTATCACAGACCAGATTTGCCCTAACGACCAAGGGGTAGCTTGCTACTCAGTGTAATAAAGTAAGGACTCTTCAAATAAGTTACCTTACACATTATGTTGGCTGACAATTTGTTAGCAACTCTGCCCTTACGAACCACGTGAGCCCATAGCAAATTGATATAATCGAACGTTCAGAGCCTGTTTTGACTGCGGTGATGCTGAGAATTCCATAAAAAAAATGTATCCCAATTTTTATTTTACCACTACAATCTGTTCAGACGAAACTGGAATAAAAACTACTTGTGAAGAAAGTAAACATCTGCACCTCGATGGTGTCGACTGTGCTTATGTTGCGTAATGAAAAAGTAGGGAAAAATAAACTATTTCTGGTCTAGTGCTCAATGACAAACGAGCTCGCTGCCCCAGACTTACATAATTACAAAAGAGGAGATTCTCCTGATTTGCTTCCGTACCTCTCCAGGGACCCTCTGCACACACACACACACCCACCCTTGAAGCATCGTTACCCATCAATCCACAAAAGATTGATGACCCTTGCAGAGCAAGGGGAACAACTACTTCCAGGTCTCAGAGCGATTGAAACGCTATTAGCGCGCACCCCGCTAACTAGCTAACCATTTCACACCGGTTACACCAGACTCGGGAAAGAATAAATAAAAATACACACACACACACACACACACACACACACCGAGATATTTGCGAAATAGGAAAAAAATGGGAAGCCCGCAGAGTTCAAACATTTTTGTTGTTTACATTTTGTTTTATAGTTAAAGTGAGCAGGTCTCATTGCCAACAATAACGAAGCAAGCATTGTGACGTTGAACAATAAGCTGGGAATAGAACGTTCGGAATGCGAGTTGGTGCCACGGTGCTCAATAGAACGCATAGGAGCTGGCAGGGTGAAAAATGCACTAAAATAAGGCCTGTTTGTTCGTGATTACTTCAAAACGACAGCAAGCAGCTGGGAACTATGGTCGTATTATGAAACTGGGCTCCACAGCGGATGCAATGAACTAGTTTTTAATCAGAAAAGAACGTTGTGAAACAATGTGTGTTCAGCCTACTATCTACACGGATTTCAGAGGACTCACGTCAGTGTACCAGAGAGCAGAATAATTGCTTTACGAGAGCTCAACACCTGTTGAATATGGCCGGTGTCAGTAAACGTCGGGGGGGAAAAAAGTGTGATTAAATTGTTTCCAGCAGCACATTTACAGTCACCAACGCTTTGGTTAAAACAAAAACTGCCTTACCAGCTCTGCTTGTGCGAGTAAAATGGTCAGTGGTCTCATTTGTGTCTGGAAGTAGCTAGCCAACGTTAGCTTGGGTACTTGACTGTGGTTTGACTGTGGTTTAAGGCCAGTACGCTCAAATCAACCCTACTCCTCTGCCCCAACGTCCCGTGTGCGCTCCGAGAGCAAAATGGTCCGAATTTACAAACTGACAATTTCTATGAATGGAAACACCATACTATTAATCAAATTAACTAAGCCAAATTTCTTCAAATCAATCCCATATACTATGTTATTACAAAAAAGGTTTTAAATTCTCTTGTAATGCCAATACAGAATACTATCAAATGCTTCTCAAAGATGCCCTCTGGTGGTCAAACTAGCAATAACTTGCAGTAACAGAAGAAACGGCTGAGAATTAAACGTGCCACAGACCGCTGCAGCAGCACGTAGGGTGTGCCGCAGTATGACGCAACTTTTAAAGGAGGAACCACTGTAGTAAATTGTACAACTGAATGCATTCATTTTCTGCGTCATCACTGCAAGCCATCATGACTCATAAGCTGCTGTTAACTTTAGCGCTGCCCTAAAAACCCAATTCAAATTCAACACAAACCTTCAAATAGGTATGAAATGACACATTATCTAAACTCTTTATAGTGTTTCATTTACATTTTGGATGTGATAAGTTGGACAGGTCGGGTGAAAAAAAGCCGTTCCCCACACGGCTTATCTCCCCTTTAACTAATCACACAGTAGGTGTCGCTTCCCCACCCGCCATTTTTAAAAAACACCCGATGGAGCTCATTGCCTTCTTCAGTCATGCAGAGAAGGGCAGCAGAAAGGTCTCGTCATTTATTTTGCTGGAAAGGGGAGATATGCTTTACAATGGTATTCATATTACAGTTGACCTGGAAGTATTACGTTTTTTTGGGTGCTAAAATAAGGTAAATTGTACGTTAGAGCGCGATGTACAAAAGTGTGTTAGTTACCCTTAAATCAGTCTTTGCCCTGTCTAAGCTTGGGGGGGGGGGTTCAACTAAGCTATATGGAATTGTTTTAAGAAGGTTCGTACCAAGGATCCTTTAGCTATTTGAATTTTAAAACCCCCTCGAAGTATAAAAATATAGTTAAATAATTATGTATTTTGTGAACGTATATCATGAGTAATTGGGTATGCTAGTTCTGAACATCACATGCTAATGTAAAAAGCTGTTTTTTGATATAAATATTAACTTGATTGAACAAAACATGCATGTATAACATAATGTCCTAGGAGTGTCATCTGATGAAGATCAAAGGTTAGTGCTGCATTTAGCTGTGGTTTTGGTTTTTGTGACATATATGCTTGCTTTGAAAATGGCTGTGTGATTATTTTTGGCAGGGTACTCTCCTGACATAATCTAATGTTTTGCTTTCGCTGTAAAGACTTTTTGAAATCGGACAATGTGGTTAGATTAACGAGAGTTTTGTCTTTAAAATGGTGTAAAATAGCCGTATGTTTGAGAAATTGAAGTTATAGCATTTGAGGTATTTGTATTTCGCGCCACGCGATTACACTGGCTGTTGACTAAGGTGGGACGCAAGTGTCCCACCTAGCCCAGGGAAGTTAATGGTTTGGCACCTTCCTTCATTGATATTTGACATACTGTACAGTAAAAGGATGCTTGGCAATAAAAATAATTACCATACAAAGGTCTTTCTCCCAGGTCTCCTTCAAATGTTTTGTGGATACAGAATATTATGCTATAAAGTGATCTACAAATCTGGAGATCAAACTCTTGGAGTCAGGGGTGAGATTCATGAAAATATACACTTCTCAAGCAGGTGTAATTGCCTTAATTTGGTATATTTAAGCGAACATAATCTCTTACCTGAAGATATCGGAAGAAGCTAGATGTGGGGAGTACGTACACTTCCCACTACTGTGCGAATGTGGCAAAAGTATTATTAACATAAAGATCTGCAATTGTAGTAATGCCCTTTTAATATTTTCCAGATTAGAAAAGTATCGTCAGTTAGTGAGGGGGAGGGCATGGTTATGGCAAATAGAAGTATAGGCAGAGGTCTCCGGGAGGTGCTGGAAGAGAGGTGTTGTGTATATCTTGTTCAATAGCGAGCAATAAAGGGGTGGAGGGAACTACCATGCCAGGGTATGCATCCTGCCAATAAACCAGTGCTCCAGTATTTGCTGCCCAATAATAATGCTGAAAATTTGGCAAGCTCGGACATCGTAATTCTTTGGAATTGATATGTTTTTATGCGATACGGTGTCGTTTGAATCCCCACATGAAAGGCAAGATGATAGAATCCAAAGACTTAAAAAATACTTTAATTAAAAATGTAGGCAGGGGGATTACGTGACCCTTGAACGAGATGGCCACATGAACTAAGAGTTTCCAATTCCTAAACTTACCTCCACTTCAAGTTTAAACTCCTTTAGCTTTAGTCAAAAAGTCATGGCCGCTACAAAAGGCGACATTACAGGTGACATTTTTACCCAGACACGAGCATTAGCAACGGAAAAAGCCTTCAAGAAGCAGCTAGCTTCAGAAAAAGCTAGCGCCATTAGCCAGGAGCAAGAGGACCCCCCCCCCCCCCAAGGCCCAACCTCGCACTCTGTCGAAGACGTCCTTTCTGAGCTGAGATCCCAACGTACAGAACTCAACATTAAATTACATGCCATTAACTCAGTGCTATAGGAAGCAAGGTGACAATCCTGGAAAATGCTTTGCCTGACCTCAACAACAAGAACCATAAACGCGGGGCACCTGGACGAGGCAGAGGGGCAAATCCTATCCATGGAAAAAATAGCATATGCTAAAAAGAAAATAGAGCATATGGAAGAGAAAACAGAGGACCTGGAAAACAGGGGGCGAAGGAATAATTGTGTTCTATTAAATCTGGGCGAAAAAGGAGAGGGAAACATGCCACTGATCCGCTACCTGCAAGACAAACTTCCCGAGTGGCTCCACCTGTCCACCGACAGGCCCATAGAACTCGAGAGATCTCACCGAGCATTGAGGCCCCCACCAGCAGCCAGACAACCACCGCGCCCAATCACCATACGTTTCCTGAAATTCACCGACAAGGAACGAGTCCTACAGGCGGCGAAAATCAACACCATTACAGTAGGAAACGCCAAACTCACTTTACACCAGGACCTGTCAGCTGGAATACGCCGAGAGTTTGACGAGGTGAAGAAATACTCCATTGACCGAGGCCTCTTTAGGGGATTCAAATACCCAAACGAGCTCAGGATTCTTCACCAAGGAGCCCTGCGACACTTCAAAACTGCCGAAGAGGCAAAACGTTTTTTGAAAGACAATCCTGGTCAATGAGAAATGGACCAATGACTAAATGCGATTACTGTTATCACTAAAGGAGGTAAGCTAACATATAGCCGATATCCAAAGACCCACCCGCCCCGCTAAATGTCATTATAGCCGTCTAATCTATATTTATTTTCCTTTCGCTGAGAGGGATAGGCTCTACAGCCTAACCTAGGCCTACTAACGTTTCAGCCTACTTTTATTTCCCTTTTATTTGTTGCTATTATTACTTGTGGTTCCCCATGTCCCTTGGGGGAGGTATATGTAGGCTGGGCTATTGATTTTATTTTCTCCCTCTTTTAATGTGGTCTGGATGGGGGCTACGTTGTCATTTACTCAATGCGAGGCGGAGAGGATGAGGCATTTCTTTGGTGGGGAGGGGGAGACGTTGTGCGTTGCTAACTGTTCCCGTTTTTTTCGGAACACAGAATTGAGACTGAGCGGGGGGGGTAATAGATCCAAAAGGATATGTCGAGTTGTTTGGGAACTCGGCAGGGGTGTTCAGAGATTGTTATTTTATGTACACCATTTATTTTCCTTTTATGTGAACGCAGCTTTAACTATTATGCACCTTTACCCAGAGATGACTTGCACTAAAGTTTAATTACTGTTCGATGACGATGACTAGTACCTTAAATCTATTGACATGGAACTGCCATGGTCTAGGTCATGCAATAAAACTGAAAAAGATACTATGTGCTCTAAAAAAGGAAAAAGCTGACATCGCGCTATTACAAGAGACACACCTCTGTGATGCCGAACATGCCAAACTCCGCAGAGCTTGGGTGGGACAGATGTATTTCTCATCTTTCAAATCAAACAGTAGAGGTACAGCCATACTTATCCATAAGAATGTTGCATTCATAATTGACAAAAACATATCTGATCCAGAGGGGAGATTTATTTCGATAACTGGGTCACTGTATCGACAACCAATTACTATCTTAAACATATACGCCCCTAACACAGATACTCCTGCTTTCATGTCAAAAATGATAACCCTGTTCAATGAGCATTGTGTTTCGTTTGGCGTGGTGGCCGGAGATTTTAATTGTACCCTTAACCCAACCCTAGACAAATCATCTCAAGTCCCCACAACAAATCCTAGATCTGCAAAGATGTTGAACTCTCCTACTAAAGAGATGGGACTGATCGATATCTGGGGAGACTAATAGCTCATCTATGGACTATACATACTACTCTAATGTCCATAACACCTACTCCCGTATAGATTACATTTTTATCCCAAAGAGTTTCATAAATTCAGTCACGTGTACAATCGGACACATAGCACTTTCAGATCACGCCTTTGTCCACCTCCGCTTTGACCTCTGCAAAAACATCCCGAGGTCAAAGAGCTGGAAATTCAACACCTCCATGTTATCAAACGAAGCGTTCCATACATTGGTGACTACATGGATAGACAACTACACACAAGACAACAAAGGTTCTCCTGTTTCTCCGGTCACAATGTGGTACGCTGCTAAAGCCACACTAAGAGGTCATCTAATTGCATATGCTTCCTCTAAGAAAAAAGCAATGGAAGCACACAGGCTAGATCTTGAGAGGGAGCTGGAATGCTGTGAAAAAGTACATAAACAATCCCCAGACAACTTAAAGCAGCCAAAGCCAAACTGAATTTGGACTATACTCGGGAGATTAAAAAATCGTTTTCTTTACTAAACAGAAATACCATGAGCATAGCAATAGGCGAATTTTTAAAAAGAGCTGTCAGAGCGTACAATCATGGCTATCCGAACAGCAGAGGACGAGGTCACATATGACCAAAAAAAGATACATTTAACTTTTCATGATTTTTACTGCAAACTATATACCTCAGAGAAAACAGAGGCAGAACTCCACTCCTTCCTAGAGGGACTCTGGCTACCTAAATAATCAGAGACCGACCAAGAAGATCTCAACTCCCCCTTCACTCCTGAGGAGGTCCTGGAGGCAATTACCTCCATGCCACCTAATAAGTCCCCAGGCCCAGACGGATTCCCCAGAGAGTTCTATAAAGCTTTTTGGCCCCAGCTTAGCCCTATTTTCATGCCAATGATGGAGGATTTTTGCAAAAACGGAGTTCTCCTAGACTCAATGCACACAGCTCGCATTATAGTGTTGCTCAAAAAAGAGAAGGACCTTCTATCCTGCTCGTCCTTCCGGCCCATAAGCTTGTTGGATTTCGACTACAAAATAATTACCAAATTGCTCGCAAAAAGACTAAACACTCTTCTCCCCAAAATTATAAAAGCGGACCAAACTGGATTTATTAGAGACAGATACTCTTCTGATAACATTCGCCGTCTTTTTGATATTATTGATCAAGTAAATGCACAGAAGACTCCTGTCCTGCTGGCTTCACTGGATGCTGAAAAGGCTTTTGACAGGATGGAGTGGTACTTTCTGTTCTCAGTCTTAGAAAAGTTCAATATGGGCCCAAACTTTATTAAATGGATCAAATCACTATACTCTCATCCAAATGCCATGGTGACAACTAACGGACTGAACTCTGACAGATTCCCTTTGGGAAGGGGCACAAGACAAGGGTGCTCGCTGTCCTCCCTGCTCTACTTGTTGGGGGCAGAGCCTCTGGCAGAGTTGATAAGGAGCAATCCAAGTATTATGGGTGTTTCTGCAGGCGGCCTGCAGCAAAAGATTTCGCTCTACAAGGATGATGTCTTGCTCTACATATCCAACCCTGAGAAATCCCTCCCATTTTAGACACAATTGCTCAGTATGGCAAGTTTTCAGGTTATAAGATCAATTTTAACAAATCCACTGTCGTCTGCCCTCTCAATATTACACTCACCAGCTCTATGAAGACACTATGTCCATTCCAATGGAAGACACAGGGGTTTCAATACCTTGGGATCTTCATAACACCAGGAAAATTATCTTCCACTCCTGGATCGAATCAAGAACAATCTCCAAACCTGGATCTCCCTCCCAGTTAGCTTAGTCAGAAGAATTAATGTCATCCGTATGAACATCCTCCCTAGACTGAACTATTTATTTCAGATGCTCCCATGCTATCTCCCAGTTTCCTTTTTCAAAACAACTAACCAAAGCATCACCAAATTTATATGGGGCAATAAAAAAAACCTAGGATCAAGTTCTCCACTCTATCGAAACCTGCATCTAAGGGTGGTCTTGCCCTTCCCTCCCTTCAATTGTACTACTGGTCTGCCTAAATCCGCAACATGCTAACATGGATCACAAACAGACAAGAGTCAACGTGGATTCAGATAGAAACCCAATCCTGTGGTTCATTGCCCCCAAGCTCAATTATATTCATTAATAACTTTAGTGAAGTGGGCAGCATAGCCAAAACCTTTGTGATTTACAGCACCCTACTAGCATGGAGGGACTGTAAGAAATACCTGGGCATTTCCTCCCAAATATGTTCTCACTCGCCTATAGAAGGCAACCCAGACTTGCCAAAAGCCCTGAGGGATGCCAACTTTAATCTTTGGCACACTCTAGGAATCAGGACCTTTTCAGACCTATTTCATCAGAAAACCACTACACTGAAATCCTTTCAAGAGCTCTGCATTGAATTCAATGTGCCAAAATTCATTTAAAAAAAAAATATCTTCAAATTAGACATGTCATTTCCTCATTTACTTCCAAGAGGAGGTTTAGAACTCAGTTGAATGAAGTTGAAACCCTTCTTGTCACAACACAATCCATTAAAGGCAAAATATCTTATATCTATAGACTCCTTTCTGAGAAAGGAGGCTCCTCTACTCCTTTGAAAATAATCTGGGAAAAGGACCTTGGTCTGACTATCAGTGATGAGTTATGGGCGGAGGTTTGCGACAGGGTATACTGCTCCTCTACTAATGTAAAAATGAAATAATCTAATTACAAGTTTTTGTACAGATTTTATTACACTCATTTGAGGCACCATAGAATGAAAACAGACATTTATCCTAACTGTAAAAGATGTACCTCTGAAAGTGGAACCTATATGCATGTATTTTGGAGCTGTAGAGAGATTGCCAGATTTTGGCAATCTATACATACTACTGCACAGAAAATACTAGATGTACAGTTTGATATGACCCCGTGTAGCCATCTTAATACCCAGCAGGACTTTGTTCTTGATGCTGACAGAGAAAATTTGCTTATGACTATTACATACTTCGCTAAGAAATGTATTCTTCCATTGTGGGCCTCTAATACCTCTCCTACATTTAAAATGTGGATTGACCAGATTGTTGACTTTATCCCTCTTGAAAAGCTCACTTATGACCTCCACAAGAGACAGGCCAAGTTTGATAGACTCTGGTCTCAACTATATTTCAAATTGGACAGAGTGAATGGGGTGATTAGGGAAATGAGCAGATACATGTGTAAGGTGCTGTAAAATCTAAAAACGAATTATTTGCTCGTCATCTCAGCTAAGGCTGGAAATAGCTAATAAGAACCTTGATAGTGCTGCTGCAATTTTTTTATTTTATTTTATTTTTTTAGAATTATTCTTTGTATATATATATTTTTTTTATTAAGTCTCACATCTGTGAATGTGGAATGTGTTTTGTAGAGTTGATTGAAAAATAAAAATTTAATAAACCTTTAAATTAAAAAAATTATATATATATATATATATATATATATATATATACACACACACAAAGGAATCTGGGGAGTATAACCATTTTAATAGTGTTGTAAACAGTCATTTCTATTAGCTAATTCATGTTATTGTCACACCCGTCCTTGTGCTTGTCTCCATCCCCTCCAGGTGTCACCCATCTTCCCCTGGGTATTTAAACCTGTGTTTTCTGCCTGTCTATGCCAGTTCGTCTTGTATGTTCCAAGTCTACCAGCGCGTTTTTTCCCCATGCGCCTGCCTTTCATATTCTCTTTTGCTAGTCCTCCCGGTTTTGACCCTTGCCTGTTCTGGACTCTGTACCCCCCTGCCTGACCTTGAGCCTGCCACACTGTACCTCCTGGACTCTGAACTGGTTTTGACTGTTTGCCTGTCACGACCACTCTTGCCTACCCCTTTTGGATCATTAATAAATATCAAAAGACTCAAACCATCTGCCTTCCGTGTCTGCATCTGCGTCTCGCCTTGTGCCCTTATAATTATGGTTTCTGTCAGCTGAAAGTTAATGGTAAGAAAAAGCATGTGACCCCTTTGGAATTCCCTGGATTTCTGCATAAATTGGTCATCAAATTCAATCTGATCTTCATCTAAGTCACAAAAATAGACAGTGTGCTTAAACTAATAACACACAAATTATTAACATTTGTCTATTTTGAAAACAATTTAAACATTCACAGTGTAGGTTGGAAAAATGGTGAACCCCTAGGCTGATGAGTTCTCCAAAAGCTAATTGTAGTCCAATCAATGAGACGAGATTGGAGATGTTGGTTAGAGCTGCCTTGCCCTATAAAATACACTCACAAAATTTGAGTTTGCTATTCACAAGAAGCATTGTCTGATGTGAACCATGCCTCGAACAAAAGAGATCTCAGAAAACCTAAGATTAAGAATTGTTGACTTGCATAAAGCTGGAAAGGGTTACAAAAGTATCTCTAAAAGCCATGATGCTCATCAGTCCACAGTAAGACAAATTGTCTATAAATGGAGAAAGTTCAGCACTGTTGCTACTCTCCCTAGGAGTGGCCGTCCTGCAAAGATGACTGCAAGAGCACAGCGCAGAATGCTCAATGAGGTTAAGAAGAATCCGAGCGTGTCAGCTAAAGACTTACAGAAATCTCTGGAACATGTTAACATCTCTGTTGACGAGTCTACGACACGTAAAACAAGAATGGTGCTCATGGGAGGACACCACGGAAGAAGCCACTGCTGTCCAAAAAAAAAAAAAAATTGCTGCACGTCTGAAGTTTGCAAAAGTGCACCTGGATGTTCCAAAATATGTAGATGGATGAAACTAGTTGAGTTGTTTGGAACACACAACACTGTGTGGAGAGAAAAAAAAAAGGCACAGCACACCAACACCTCATCCCAACTGTACAGTATGGTGGAGGGAGCCTCATGGTTTGGGGCGGCTTTGCTGCCTCAGGGTCTGGACAGCTTGCTATCGTCAACGGAAAAATGAATTCCCAAGTTTATCAAGATATTTTGCAGGAGAATGTTAGGCTGTCTGCCAGCCAATTGAAGTTCAGAAGTTGGGTGACGCAACAGGACAATGACCCAAAACACAGAAGTAAATCAACAACAGAATGACTTCAGAAGAAAATACCAGTTCTGGAGTGGCCCAGTCAGAGTCCTGACCTCAACCCGATTGAGATGCTGTGGCATGAACTCGAGAGCAGTTCACACCAGAAATCCCAAGAATATTGCTGAACTTAAACAGTTTTGTAAAGAGGAATGGTCCAAAATGCCTCCTGAACGTTGTGCAGGTCTGATCCGCAACTACAGAAAATGTTTGGTTGAGGTTATTGCTGCCAAAGGAGGGTCAACCAGTTATTCAAGGGTTCATACACTTTTTCCACCCTGCACTGTGAATGTTTATATGGTGTGTTCAATAAAGACACGAAAACGTATAATTGTTTGTTTGTTATTAGTTTAAGCAAACTGTGTTTGTCTATTGTTGTGACCGGGATAAAGATCAGATGAAATTTGATGATTTTTTTTATTGCCAAAAAGTTCACACTTTTTATTGCCACTGTATATCTGAGAGATATTTGCCTCATGCAGTGTGACAGAGTTGATCGAGTTGATCAGGCTATTGATTGTGGCCTGCTCTCGCGAAGCGTCAATGTCAGCTGTTACTTTCCCTAGCTACTCATACAGACAACCAGTCACTGAAATTAAGATTAGAGTAATTAGTGTTTTAGGTCATGGTGTAATCATGTTTGCTAGGTACAGATATTCATAGGCCTCGGGTTTCCCATTATTTGACAGCTTAGCTGTTGTGTTAGGGTGGATGCCTGCGCAGTGGAGCTCATATGCTATTGAGTTGCAATGATACTTGTTTGCATAGGCAGCTAACAAGTTGCTAGCAATTCATTTGGAAACTGGCCCAGCTTTGTAACTAATCAGCAAACATTGGCAAACTCTGTACTTAGTCTGTCAGGCAACAAAACGAGAGTTGATTGTAGGCAAAATTGTGCTTCGCTTGCAACGCTGTCACTTGTTCGTCCAACTCCCTCCTTACAAAGACAACCAGCTAACTATGCCCATAAAAATAGATGAAGAATTATTCTATACCTGTTTAGCTAAATTGCAGTGTCATCTTTGTAATATTTTACTTTCAACATCCTAAATAAATAAACAATAGTTGATGTGTTGAATCTGTAAACCCTTGTGCCACATGCTTTGACTTCTTACGATCTATGAAAAGTCATATACAGCCTTTATGGTTATAATCTAACCCATCTATGATCATATTCACAAATGTATTTGTGTGGACTCTATTCTGTCTGATTGTCCATCAGTCTGACATGCACACCATGAACTGAGAAACAATCTGTCCACTAAGGACATCATAAATGATTGATTGAAAGTGCTGTATAGCATCATGATATTGTTTCCTGAGGTCAACACAAAACATAATACAGAAGATTGATAGACAAGAACAGCAAGGACAGAACTACATAAATTTAAAAAATGACAGCCTACATATAACATGCACACAAAATAGGTCAGTGAAAGCAAGGGAAGTGATGTGGCGAGTCAGGGCTCAGCAGCAAAAGGCAAGGAGGGAGAGGATTTAGAGATGATTGGAGGGATAGAGATGTGGAGTTATGGGGGGGAGGGGTGGAGTAAGAGGAGAGTAGAAGGAGGGGAACATGAAGGTGTGGAGGAAGAGGAGTAAGCAGAGGGAGAGGAAGAAGCCAAGGGAGAGCACACCGGAGAGGGGAGTCTACGTGCCCCGTCCCACCATTCACCCTTGTACCACACAGCCTGGGCCAGTGGCAGGGGTTTTGGAGTTGTTTTTAAAAGTGGCCGGAGTCTGTTTTTTTCCCCAGATCTGGTGTTTAACTCCAACCTGTCCTCCACCACATCCAATTCACTGAATTGTCGTCAAAATAGGCTACTATTTGTACATTTTATGTTAGGCCTAGTCTGTACTAAATCTTACTGAGAGAGGTTATCTACATTGTGAAATAGTCTGAATAGTTTGCATTTTTACTTCTGTAACAGCCACTGTCAATCAAATAGTATTTCAAAACCCGAACAAATTAGTCTGAATATGGTCCTCTGGTCACATTTTGTATTATTATGTAAATAATATTTATAAGTATAATATATTATACTTCGTATATTTTGAGTGAGTCATTTAGTCAAATTTACTCAAATTTAAATCCTCTAGGGATTCTTGTTGTGTTAATCGTTTGACGGTACATAAAACATGAAAACAACAATAGAATTCATTCAAAGTGCTATAGCTACACATTTAAAGTGTAGCTATAGCACATTTAAAGTGAAAGTGTAACACTGTATACTCGAAGGACCAACAAACTACCTATCATACAGCCTTATTTCAGTTGGAATAAAAATTGTGCTCTTTAAAACTAAGTTAACTTGTAAATGCTATTTGTTTTTTAGCCATGTCTGTTTGAAATGTGAGAAAATATGCATCACCTTAAATTCTCAGTATTCTACAGTAGCATTATAATGGGGTCTAAAGGGTTAAATAATTTTCAAAATCAGCTACTCAGCCTGGTCCAGGCCAATTGATGAAAGCCTCTGAGTAAGTAATGAGTGATCCACAGTGTCAAAGAATGTAAGTGTTTACAAAGGATTCTAGAATTATTGCTAGGCAAGAGAGTTTAGAAAATGGGGTGATAATTATTTAGGTCAAACGGGTCACCACCTTTGTGAAGAGGGAGTATATGGGTCCCCTTCCAGACCCTGGGGATATGGCACAGCCCAAGCCCTGTACGCGACTTGAAAACAGTGGGGGCATTTTGCGCTATTTGAAATAATAGCACTGGACGAGCATACCCCAATTGGATAACCCACTGTGGTAACAGTGCTAAACAGTGGAACTCAACTTTATGGTCATAAGATTATTACTGACAATACCTCTGGGAATATGGCTATATGTAGCAGTACGATGATAACTCTGAAATAGTGAGAATGGGATGAGTTACCAGAGTATGGGTTGGGCTGCTTGAGTTAATGTCTTATAAGAGCCTTTTCGATGTTGGCCGAACATTTTTAGAGACTGGGGCCTCTCCCAAAAGTGGTAAGAATTGTCAATGTACTCAAAATCTATATATCTAATATTATGACGACTTATTACATACAAAAGGTGGCATCTATCCCAACAATGATTTGCATAGGCTTTTAGGGAACTCAGATTTCTGTAAGCACAAAATGGCCATCGTGCTTCACCCATGCTGGTGTTGCATGAACATGGTGGACAAGATACCAACAAAGACTAAATGGGCACAAGAGTAACTGGTCACTGACTAAACCAAGGTCAATGGGTTTCTCCACATCTTTGCTACCTGATCACTTCCAGAGGGTAAGGCTATGATTATTACAAGACTCTGGCAGTCCACTCCTCTAACGACTTAGCTCAGTGAGCTGCTCCACATAATTTATTTTCGGCTAAATTGAATCACTTTATGCATTTTAAATGTCTCACAAAGACCACTACTAGGATTGGTTACAGGCACAATTAAAAGCACCCAGATTTCATTGAATGTCCTTTTCTGCCATTATACCGCATTGCTGTAGAAAGGTCATGTTGAAATTGGGTTATTTGAGAAAACAAAGTCACAAAAGCGACTGATAAACATTATTCGGGCTGACATTCAAACTGGGTTGCGGCTGGCCGACTAAGGCACAATTATGCAGTCGGTAAACTAATTGTTTTGTAGAGCCGAATGATGGAGTAAAATGGGAGAGTGCATCTCAGCTTGGGCGGCAAAAATGGGTTCCACATTACACTTTTTTGAATATATTCATGATGATTAAGGTTAAGTCAAGGTTTATTTGACAGATGGACCAATTTATTAAGTCGGAGTGCACGTACATTTTTTGTATTTTTTTTTTTTAAAACACTTGAGTTGTCAGCATTAAGCCTGGTATCACAAAGCAAACAATTAATTATCCAGCCCTGGCGACACTTTCCTCTGTCTGAGGGAGAACCCGATTAAAAACGGCACCTCCCTAAAATACAATCATTCTCCATTAAGACACCTGCATTCACAACACAGAAATATTGACACCGTGTTCAGGTTGGCTTCATCTAAATAATGGAGTTCCGTTGCATATGCTTTGCATGCATTTTTCACCTATTCTTTCAGCAGGTGACATTTTGTTTGGAAGCCCCCAGTTTGTTCAGAGATCCACTTCAGCACGTTGGCTGGCTAGGGTCTCTGTTGTGGGCCTAAAGTCTGTTTGGGAGTCGCTAAAAGAGCTATTAGCGTAGCGACAACCACAATTATGTGCTCGTTAGGCGGGAAATTGGCTGTTAAGAGCAACGCTGGTGCGCAGTGAAGTTAAGGGAGGCAGGTGACAACGTGGCAATGATGTGAAAGGAGGCAAAGGAAGAAAAAAATATTGGTTACAACAGATTCCTGAAAGTAGGCTGTATACAGTATATCACCAACACACATTTGATGCAAATGTTTTGCCCTATACTTGATGGAAGCAGTTGTGAATTGCTCAGGGAGTCTCCCAAGCAATTCTGAATCCCTTGAATGACAAACTTTTCATCTATAATGTTAAAATCAACTGATGACAGGCTATTCAGATATCAAAGTGTTTGTTAATGTGTTATAGTAAATGGAACCCGTCGCTGACAGGTGTATAAAAATCGAGTACACAACCATGCAATCTCCATAGACAAATATTGGCAGTAGAATGGCCTTACTGAAGAGCTCAGTGATTTTCAGCTTGGCACCATCATAGGATACCACCTTTCCAACAAGTCAGTTCGTCAAATTTCTGTCCTGTTAGAGCTGCCCCGGTCAACTGTAAGTGCTGTTATTGTGAAGTAGAAACGTCTAGGAGCAACAACGGCTCAGCCACAAAGTGGTAGGCTACACAAGCTCACAGAACGGGACCACCGAGTGCTGAAAAAATAATCTGTCCTTGGTAGCAACACTCACTACAGAGTTCCAAACTGCCTCTGGAAGCAAAGTCAGCACAAGAACTGTTTGTCAGGAGCTTCATGTAATGGGTTTGTAAGGCCGAGCAGCCGCACACAAGCCTAAAATCACCATGCGCGATGCCAAGCGTCGCCTGGAGTGGTGTAAAGCTCGCCACCATTGGACTCTGGAGCAGTGGAAATGCGTTCTCTGGAGATGAGTCACCATCTGGCAGTCCAACAGACGAATCTGGGTTCGGCGGATGCCAGGAGAACGCTACCTGCCCCAATGCATAGTACAAACTGTAAAGTTTGGTAGAGGAGGAATTAACGGTCTGGGGCTGTTTTTCATGGTTCGGTCTAGGCCCCTTAGCTCCAGTGAAGGGAAATCTTAACGCTACAGCATACAATGACATTCTAGACAATTCTGTGCTTCCAACTTCGTGGCAACAGTTTGAGGAAGGCCATTTCTTGTTTCAGCATGAAAATGCCCCCTGCACAAAGCGAGGTCCATACAGAAGTGGTATGTCGAGATTGGTGTGGAAGAACTTGACTGGCCTGCACAGAGCCCTGACCTCAACTCCATCAAACACCTGTGAGATGAATTGGAGCTAGGCCTAATCACCCAACATCAGTGCTCGACCTCACTATTGCTCGTGGCTGAATGGAAGCAAGTACCTGCAGCAATGTTCTAACATTAAGTAGAAAGGCTATTATTGCAGCAAGGGGGGGGGGGACCAATTCCATATTAATGTCCATGATTTTGGAATGAGATGTTCGACGAGCAAGTGTCCACATACAGTACTTTTGGTCATGTAGTATATTTTGTACATATAGAAAATAATTTATGGGTCAACATCTAAATATTGCTCCCAGTGTTTATCAAAAGCACAGAAAGCTTATATTCTTGATCTGAGTGAATTCTAATTGCGCATGCCTCTTTGCGAACAAGTGGAATCATGAACAGTTTGTTCGTTATGCTCGCCTGCTTTGCCCGGATATGCCTTTAGTAGCACATTCACCGCTCAATCAAACGGCTAGGTCAAGCGGCACAGGTCAAGAGCCTGAGACGTAAAACAAACTGCCCCAGCTAAGATTTGGCACAAGTAGGCAACTAGCAACGCTGCTGACAGTGAGTTTGCAAGATGCTGGACAAAAGGCAATTTTAAACGAACAAAAAAATTACTCAGAGAATGACTGCACAGCTAGTAAATAATCGCTTATATACTTCTATTGCATTAACATTGAAGGGCTGTGGCTAGTATTACTAAGCCACCTAGAAGGAAGGACTAAGTAAGAAGCTAATGTTAAACGGAGCCTACCTCAGCAGGGGCAGAAATAGGCTACTAGCATGTGTTTTACTAAGTTCTCATAACTTTGCTTTACAGTGAGTAGGCTTCTGTGACAGATAGTGATGTGGCACTCAGGGGTGAGGCTGAGGCAGGCTGCAATGATCTTTTTGGCAATGCATGCGTGAGGAAGCAGAGAAGACAGAGAGAGAAGAAAGCAAACCATTGTTCCCAAACTTGGGGTTGGACCCCATGTGGGGTGCCCTGAGAAAATAATCTTATCAAACAAGTTAGGAATTTAAAAGATCTTCCCTATAGGTCTATATTAAAATGAAATCAAAATGCAAACAATACAGTTCTAAAATGCCATACGTTGTAGTTTATATCGGTGGTCTTATCTCGATCGCCTACAGGAGTTTCTAGTTTAACCATTACCCACCCTTTTTTTACCACTACATCACTAAGTAATATTCAAATAAATAAATATTAGTATTGTAAATAATGTTTTTATTATTATGATTACTTGTTCAAACTCACCTCTAATGGGATAGCTGAAACTACTCATCTTTGACGAGGCGTTTGATGTCAGCTGGCAGTGAAGCGGACGCTACCTGGTTTTCCCAGGTTCGAGTCAGTCTTGAGCGGAATCGAGTCTTTGCAAGAGTCGGTATGGAAAATAACTGCTCACAGCAGTAGGTCATCCCGAACACAGATGCAAATGTAAGTGCATGTCTCCTCAGAACAGGAAAATGCTCAGTGCTAACGTACATTTTGTTGTACTCAAAGAGAGAGAGGTTGTTGTACCTGGCATTGAGCTCAAAGACTTCGTGTTGTAGGCCATCCGGCCCATCAGCTGGTTCGACGTTAAACGGGGTTGCAAATATGTTAAAACTCCAGTTGTTTACTTTTCACATCATTAAACCGCCCACCAAATGCCTTCACGAGCTTTCCACACTCACCGGCATATTCTCAGGCTCTTATCCTTGCAGAGTAGGAAAATGCACTGTTACCCCTTTCCAGTTGGACTTGCCACAGCTTTAATTGAGCTTGACGTTCAAGTCAGACATATACTTGGTTATGTCCACCATGAAGGCCAAATCACAGATCCACGTGTCACTCAGTTCCGCGACAGGTTCCCCCTTCATCTCCATTAATTGTTTGACTTCATCCTTCAGTCCGTAAACTGCGCGAGCACGTTTCCACGGCTCAACCGTTGCACCTCAGTGGTAAACCAGATCACCCTACTCCGATTCAAGATCACTCAATAGCGCCATAAATTGTCGGTTGTTCAGCTCTTTGCTTTTGATAAAATTGGTGGTCGACACTACAGTTGCCATTACGTTGTTCGGCTTCAGGGACTGTGCACACAGACGATGTATGATGCAGTTGCATACAATTAAAATCACTTGGTTCAAGACAACTCATTTATTTTTTCACTAACGCGGTTAACCCCTTTTTCGAGCCAACCATGGCTGGTGCTCCATCTGTACTAAGGCCACTTACATTTTTTCAAACCGTTGCTCAAATTTGCTCATAGCCGAGACATATCTCCAACAAGTTCTCACGTCCGGTTGTGCCATGCATGGCTTCCAAAGACAGCAATTCCTCCCTTGTGTCAAACTCAGCGGTAATCCCACGCACAAAAATGGCAAATTAGGCCGTATTTGTTATGTTAGTCGTTTCATCACATGCCAAAGAGAATCTCGACATTTCTTGCTTAGTCCTTCAAAGTTTAAATTATCTTGCGCCATGCCAGTTATCCGCTCGGTGACGATTCGAGACAAACTGACACTGGAACAATTTATTAACTTCGTCTGGTGCTAGCAACTCTTTTACAAATTATCCTTCAGTTTCTTTGCAATAAACTCGCTCACCATAACTTGCTTGCATAACATTTTCCCCATCCAAACGAGGTTAAGTAAAGGCGACTTGTTGGGCACTTAAACCCCACTGAAGAGCAGTGACTTTTTTCACACGAAGATGTCCTTGCAACGCATTCAGTTTAGCATGTTTTGAGCTGTAATGACGCTCCAAATGTATTTTTCATTCCTGCAAGTACATCCCCACAAACTAGGCATACAGGATTGCCTTTCACTAAGAATAAAAAAAAATACATTTTATTTTTGTAGAAAAACAACGTCAAGCTTTTAAAAAAAAAAAAGTAATAAAATGTCAAAGTATTTATAAATTGTCTCAGGGGGCTGATCAAACGGTCTCGTAGGCCATATACGGGCCGGTCGTCCCCCACCCTGATGTAAAGGGTTGATGATTTTATCCAATTCATTAAATCTGACTGAACAGTCGCTGATGATTCACACTGACATGTAGCATCTCATATTTCCCCCCTTTCAGGGGTATAACATTACAATTGGATGGGTAATAGTAAATTAACCTACAGCAGCCAAGGTGATAATGGCGGGATCATTTTTGCTATTCTCCAAATAGCATTTTAAAGTTGTTTAATTGTATAGAAATGCAGTAAATGAGCTCCTACTGGTTACAGCCCTGTTTCTAAATATGTGATTTAGCATGGTGCTACTTTGCCAGGCAGTGCCAAAATAGCATCGTTGTAACAACAAAAGTGTTGATTAATCACCTGTCAGATTCAGGCAGAGAATGTCAAAGGGGTGTAGAACAAACACTCAAGTCTTTCATCTCTGGTGAAGAGGAGAAATCAATGTTCGGTCTGTTACACAAGAAGTTGATTGCCATGCATGTTATACAGGCCCACCTGTGGTGTGAGTCTGACTACTGTTCTGTTTTTTTTGTGCCCTAATATCCGATGCAATCCTCCAACATGAAAAATACTATAGTATACAATAGTTTGGCATGTAGTGTTTTGCACTTTACTGTAGTGTTTTTGTGGACTAAAGTCTGCAACAACAAAAAACTACAGTGATTACTGTAGTATTTACGGTTTACTATAGTGTATATACACTATAGTAATTACTGTAGTGCTTACCATGGTGTTTTTGATTTATACATTTTCTACATAGAAGTGGGAGCTTTCTCTTTGAGGAAACTTACTGAAGAAATACTAAGATCCATTAGAGCGGATATCTCAGTGCTTCTGTTCTTTTCTATAACCTGTAGGGAACACAATATAATTCAAATCAAATGTTATTGGTCACATTTAGCAGATGTTATTGTGGGTGTAGCGAAATGCTTGTGTTCCTAGCTCCAACAGTGCAGTAATATCTAACAATTCACACATCTAAAAATACATGGAATTAAGAAATATATAAAAAATATTAGGACAAGCAATGTCGGAGTGGCATTGACTAAAATACAGTAGAATAGAATACAGTATATACATATGAAATGAGTAAAGCAGTATGTAAACATTATTAAAGTGATCAGTGATTCCTTGTCTATAGGGCAGAATTCTCTAAGGTGCAGGTTGAGTAACCGGGTGATAGCTGGCTAGTGATGTCTATTTAACAGTCGGATGGCATTGAGATTGAAAAACAGGTTCGGTCTCTCAGTCCCAGCTTTGCTGCACCTGTACTGACCTCAGCTTCTGGATGGTAGCAGGGTGAACAGGCCGTGGCTCGGGAGGTGGTCGTCCTTGGCCTTCCTGTGACATCAGGTGCTGTACGTGTCCTGGAGGGCAGGCAGAGTGCCCCCGGTGATGCACTGGCAGACCGATTGTCAGCTGACCATACACAGCTGTTACTTATCCACCATGTAAACGCATCCCATTTTAAACTGACAGGCTTGAGGGATTAAAAATCAATGCCTCGAGGCAGGCGAATAGGGTTTAGAGTAGGTGAGGTGGCAGTGGAGGGCTGGGCTGCTCTCTCTTTCAATGGGTGGGATGCTGATGACTGATTGGCAGTAGCTTTATGCTGATGATCATGGCGATGATGATATGTGTCAGGGCCATGCGGTACGTGCCTCATTCTGCACTGGGTTGCAGCTCATTCATACCCTATTAGGCTCAGCCGAGGAGAGGCAACAGCCACTTTGAAGGCTGAGATTATCAGAGCGAGAGAGCGCGAGAGCAAGAGAGAGCGAGAGCGAGAGCGCGTGTGGAGACTGACTGGGTGGGCTGTGAGTGTTTGCCTGCATGCGTGCATATGTGCCCACAGGAAACTATGCTACTGTTTACTATAGAATATAATTCTGTAGTATACCTTGATCATGTGTAGTGCTTACAATATACTGTAGTAAATACTACAGACTACAAAAACACTACAGTAAATACTAAAAGTAATGTTCACAAAAAAAAAAAAAAAAACACTACGGTATTTAATTTGCATATACCCATTCCCCTCCCCCATAACCTACATGCCAAGTATAAACCATATGTTGGTTTTCCATACAGGTTATTAAACTTCTTTTTTTTTTTTTAAAGAAACCTCAGTCCCACCCATCTACAGGTTATGGAAAATTTGCTGTTTGAGTATTTTGTCCAGTAGGTTCTCTCAAGGACAAAGCCTCCACTGCTATGTCAAAGATAACAAAACTACTATAGTAAATACTACAGTAATGGCCGGCAAAAAATCTACAGTAAATACAGTCCACAAAAACCCTACATTAAATACTACAATACAGTACAGTCTGCAAAAACACTACAGTATATAGTGCAGTTTCTTTACAGTATTGATACTATAGTAAACACTACCGTATCCAACAGTCATGTCCATAAAACAGTAAATATTACAGTAGTCACTAGTGTTTTTGCAGACTTTGTTGAATATTACATTAAAGTCTGCAAAACACTATAGCACACTATGGTAATTTTTTTATGTGGGTGTGCCTGCCGGAGTCTGTCTGTGCTGGCTAATTCTCTAAAGTACAGAGTGGAGCTGCAAATGGTTCGACTCTACCAACACAGATACAGAGGATGGAGTGAAGCCTGTCAGAAGCACTCCAAAGCTCCCCTTTATTATTCAGTTTTATTTCCAGCCATCAGTGAATAAAACAGGGGGATGAATATGGAAGTTAATGGGTCATAGCTTTATTGCACACCATCAAAGGTACTCTGTACCCCACGCCTAACACTCAAACAATGCCCATATCCAACAAGATCACAAGTGTCAGTTTCCTTCTTGCAAAACAAGAAAAAAAAATGGTTGGATTGGTCAATGTGTCTTCAGAATTACTCCCCTTGACAGATGAGGCACTTCAACAGCATTACAGAGCCATTTGAGGATTGAGACGATTGGCAGAAGGCACAAAGCCTACAGTTCATGCTAGAAATGCTACTTTACCATAAGAGGTGCTGAATTATTGGATGAGGTAATGGTATTGTACCATTAGAACTCACCTCACATCCAGACAACCCCCATTGTACTCTCGTCGCCCAGATAAAGCTATGTTTATGGCAGGTAAAGTTAGGATGCTCATTATGAGAGGGACCATCAGGGCTATATAACACAGCGAGTTCCATCAAATCATTTGCTTGTTGGGAAAGGCAATAATGGTTATAAATCACATAATAGCAGCTGTATTGAACTGGGTCTAGGGAGATCAACCCCAGCCGAACATAAATATTTATAGGAGAAGAAAGAAAATGATACTAAACCCATGAGGTAATGGTATTGTACCATTAGAACTCACCTCACATCCAGACAACCCCCATTGTACTCTCGTCGCCCAGATAAAGCTATGTTTATGGCAGGTAAAGTTAGGATGCTCATTATGAGAGGGACCATCAGGGCTATATAACACAGAGAGTTCCATCAAATCATTTGCTTGTTGGGAAAGGCAATAATGGTTATAAATCACATAATAGCAGCTGTATTGAACTGGGTCTAGGGAGATCAACCCCAGCCGAACATAAATATTTATAGGAGAAGAAAGAAAATGATACTAAACCCATAATGACATTCAGGGGGTCCTTCTCACATGTTTGTTCCCACACATATTGTTGTACTTATCCTATCAGACCTTCACATCCTCAAACTAGTTTAATTTAGCCATGTGCTCTGTTGAATCAGTGTCAGACTGAGGGCAACAAGATGCTCCATTCTCTTCCCTAGATTTACGATGGCAGCCCCTGCCAGTCAGAAACGCATGCAGCCCAGAGACACACCACCGGCCAACACCATACTTATTTGCCATGTAAAAGAGAGGGGAGATTGGGGGAATTGTCTCTAACATCATTAATCAAAGAGGGTCCTTGTACTGATGGGGAGATAATAAGCCCGTCATCTCCATCCGCTTTCCTGTCTGCAGGACCACCTCCAAACCATCATTAAGCTCAGTGAAAACACAATGCTCTTATGTAGAGATTAGAGAAATATAGGAACATAACTTTAAGCCAGGGTGAGGGCCTTAAAAAGAGATAGGAACTTTGACTTGGAGTCAACAAAGTCATTTTCTAGACCTCAAAAAAGGTGTCTAAAAAGTTAATTATATTGCATCTGTTGTGTGGATCTGAATCTTCTCTAGGCCTAAAGTATGATGTGTCAATCTTGCCCACCTGCCATCTCACTGTCTAAGAGGACCACAATGAAAATAACCCTTTGGACTTTGTTTTTAGCTTACTACTTTAAAAATGTCAATTTTTGTATTTTTTATTATTGAACCTTTATTTAACTAGGCAAGTCAGTTAACAAATTCTTATTTACGATGGATGGCCTACCAAAATACAAAAAAAGCCTCCAGCGGGAATGGGGCCTGGGATACATTTTTTTTAAATGACAAAACACATCACAGCACTACATAAGGAGAGACCTAAGATAGCATGGCAGCAACACAAGATGACAACATGGTAGAAGCACAAAAATTATTGGGCACAAACAGCACAAGCGAAAGGTAGAGACAACAATACATCACGCGAAGCAGCCAGAACTGTCAGTAAGAGGGTCCATGATTGAGTCTTTGAATGAAGAGATTGAGATAACTGTCTCGTTTGAGTGTTTGTTGCAGCTGGTTCCAGACACTAGCTGCAGCGAACTGAAAAGAGGAGTGACCCAGGGATGTGTGCGCTTTGGGGACCTTTAACAGAATGTGACTTGCAGAATTGGTGTTGTATGTGGAGGATGAGGGCTGCAGTAGATGTCTCAGATAGGGGGGAGTGAGGCCTAAGAGGGTTTCTAAGTATTATTATTAAAACACATCCGACCATGATTGCGAATCCCATAGGGCGGAGCACAATTGGCCCAGCGTTTCTCTCCCTTTAAAAACAGAAATCCATTTTTGGCCTTTACAAATATAATTTTGGCCTTCATTCAGATTGAAATCGCTCACCCAATTTAAAAAATAAAGAAATAACCTCAAATATTATCAAGTTGATGGCACAGTCATATAGCGGACACCTACATAAAGCGGAGTGACTCACTCATTCATGGCATTGGATCAAAATAAATAATGTACCAACATTCTTTGATGGTCTTTAATAAATAAAATGTTTGGTTATCCTGACCTGGACACCATATACAGTGTTATAATAGCCCATTATGGGCTATTAGCAGGACAATATACCTTTACCAACACCTCTCTGTATTTTGATACTTTATGGGATGGGGCCTCCACAGTGGCACAGCTGTATAAGTCACCGCAATGCAAAATACGTTGCTACAGACACCCGTGCCGGCCGCAATCAGGAGACCCATGAGGCGGCTTTTGGTTTTAATTTAGAATTCTCCAAATATAAATTATTGGCGGAGAGTCATATTTTTCGATATACTGTAGGCCTACTGTCGGCGACATGAGTCTCACTAGTGTTGAGTAATGTGCTGTTAAAAGTGGCGTAGGTCTTATTTATTTAAAAAGCATACTGAAGTTAGAAGCAATAGGATTTGAAGCATTAGCCAACAACTGTTTTAGCACCTTGATAAATCAATGAGATTTGTATTTTGTCTGAATCTCCGTTTGGGTATTGGTTAGAGTAAAATGATGGTGTAGGAACGTTATGCTCTTAGTGTAACCTTTATTTAACTAGGCAAATCAGTTAAGAACAAATTATTATTTACAAGGACAGCCTACTCCTTCCTCCCCATCAGGGAATTGAACCCCAGTCTCCCACGTGCCCACACGACTCAGGGATTCTTTAGCTAAATAGCCCAGCCCTGTAGCCTACTCCCAACCGTCACGTTGTACAGTGCCATATTTTCTGTTGCATCCTAACGGAAACTGAGGGTTTTTCCATTTTTCTTGGAACAGAAACACCATAATATTAATAAAATTAATTAAGCAAAATTTCTTACAAATCAGTCCCATATACCATGTTCTTACAAAAAATGTTTTACAGTTTCTAGTACAGCCACTATTGAAGGCTATCAAATGCTTCTCAAAAGTGCCCTCTCTGGTTGTCAAACTAGCATTAAATGGTACCAGTGGTTGGCACTTAAATAACGTGCCATAGAATTCTCCGGCACCACACAAGCTGTGCTGCAGTATGCTGCAACTTTTAAAGGAAGATCCACTGTACTCCCAAGTACTTGTATGAGGTGACTAACTCTGAGGGTTTAGAGCTTGAGGTAATCACACCGGTGGGGAGAGGGGCATTCTTACCTAACCACATGACCTTTGTTTTGGAGGTGTTCAGAACAAGGTTAAGGGCAGAGAAAGCTTTTTGGACACCAAGAAAGCTTTGTTGTAGAGCATTTAACACAAAATCCGGGGAGGGGCCAGCTGAGTATAAGACCATCATCTGCATATAAATGGATGAGAGAGCTTCGTACTGCCTGAGCTATATGGTTAATGTAAATGGAGAAGATCATGGGGCCTAGGATCGAGGCTTAGGGTACTCCCTTGGTGATAGGCAGTGGCTGAGACAGCAAATTTTCTGACTTTATACACTCTTTGAGAGGGGTAGTTAGCAAACCAGGCCAAAGACCCCTGAGACACCAATACTCCTTAGCCGGCCCACAAAAATGTAATTGTCTACCGTATCAAAAGCTTTGGCCAAGTCAATACAAATAGCAGCACAACATTGCTTAGAATCAAGGGCAATGGTGACCTCATTTAGGACTTAAGGTTGCAGTGACACCTCGTTAACCTGAGCGGAAACCAGATTGCATACCAGAGAGAATACTATAGACATCAAGAAAGCCAGTCAGTTGATTGACACACTTGATAAACAGGGCAAAATAGAAATGTTCCTATAACAGAGGATCAGCTTGATCTCCCACTTTAAATAAATAACTCCAGCCCAAATGAATGGAAAACAAATGCATCATCCTAAAAACTGGCAACCTTCGATTTTGGAGTGAGCTCTCTCTAACTATAAGCCCCATTGTCCATATCACAGGCATGGCATGAAGTGCACTTGACATGGCTATCACTTACTGGACATTCGAAGCAATGAAAATAAAACTGATAACAATACATAACAGGACACATTTGCTCATGTCAGAAATCGAGATCGACCGATTAATGGGAATGGCCGATTTCAAGTTTTCATAACAATCGGTAATCGGCATTTTTGGACACCGATTACATTGCACTCCACGAGGAGACTGCGTGGCAGGCTGACTACCTGTTATGCGAGTGCAGCAAGGCGCCAAGGTAAGGTGCTAGCTAGCATTAAACTTATCTTAACATAATCACTAGTTAAACTAGTAATATCATCAACCATGTGTAGTTACCTAGCTTGTCCTGCGTTGCATATAATCGATGCAGTGCCTGTTAATTTATCATCGAATCACAGCCTACTTCGCCAAACGGGTGATTTAACAAGCGCAATCGCGAAAAAAGCACTGTCGTTGCACCAATGTGAACCTAACCATAAACATCAATGCCTTTCTTAAAATCAATACATAAGTATATCTTTTTAAACCTGCATATTTAGTTAATATTGCCTGCTAACATAAAGTTATTTTAACTAGGGAAATTGTGTCACTTCTCTTGCGTTCTGTGCAAGCAGAGTCAGGTTATATGCAGCAGTTTGGGCCGCCTGGGTCGTTGCTTACAAATCTGCCAGAATTTTACTTAATTATGACATAACATTGAAAGTTGTGCAATGTAACAGCAATATTTAGACTTATGGATGCCACCCGTTAGATAAAATACGGAACTGTTCCGTATTTCACTGAAAGAATAAATGTTTGGTTTTCGTAATGATAGTTTCCGGATTTGACCATATTAATGGCCTAAGGCTCGTATTTCTGTGTGTTATTATATTATAATTAAGTCTATGATTTGATAGAGCAGTCTGACAGCGGTGGTAGGCAGCAGCATGCTCGTAAGCATTCATTCAAACAGCACTTTCCTGCGTTTGCCAGCAGCTCTTCGCTGTGCTTCAAACATTGCGCTGTTAATGACTTCAAGCCTATCAACTCCCGAGATTAGGCTGGCAATTCTAAAGTACCTATAAGAACATCCAATAGTCAAAGGTATATGAAATACAAATGGTAGAGAGAAATAGTCCTATAATAACTACAACCTAAAACTTCTTACCTGGGAATATTGAAGACTCATGTTAAAAGTAACCACCAGCTTTCATATGTTCTCATATTCTGAGCAAGGAACTTAAACGTTAGCTTTTTTACATGGCACATATTGCACTTTTACTTTCTTCTCCAACACTTTGTTTTTGCATTATTTAAACCAAATTGAACATGTTCCATTATTTATTTTAGACTAAATTGATTTTATTTATGTATTATATTAAGTTACAATAAGTGTTCATTCAGTATTGTTGTAATTGTCATTATTACAAATAAATAAAGAAATATATATATTTTTTAAATGAAATATAAATAAATTAAATTGGTATCGGCGTTGAAAAATCATAATTCGTCGACCTCTAGTCAGAAACCACTTCCCAGCTATTGTGACAATGACCTTAATTTGACTCCAGCAGTTACTTTGACAGATGCTGCTCCTTTATGCAATAAATTAGGCATGGGTATGTTGAGATAATTTGTACATTCAGCATCAAGCTAAATATGGTATTCTTTCTAACAAATATATTTACATACAGTACCAGTCAAACGTTTGAACACACCTACTGCCCAGAGTGTGCAAAGCTGTATTCAAGGCAAAGGGTGGCCACTTTTTAGAATCTCGATTATATTTTGATTTGTTTAACACGATTCCATGTGTCATTTCATAGTTTTGATGTCTTCACTATTATTCTACAATGTAGAAAATAGTAAAAATAAAGAAAAACCCTTGAATGAGCAGGTGTGTCCAAACTTTTGACTAGTACTGTATATTTCAGGATGTGTATCGCTAGAAATAAAAATCAGAATTAATGTAAACATAACAGTTTTGAAAACATAGCTTGTGGCAAAAAAGTGCTTTCTTGGCACAACTTATCCTGGGAATGTGGTAAGTTGAGTGTAGGGACAAGATGCTTAAAACAAGTCTGTACTGAATTAAATATTACCACTACTTTTTTAAAACACGTCCATCTTTATTCACCAAAAACAAGCACCTTTGTCTTATAATACAGGTTTAACCCTTAACATATGCTTTACACCTAACAAACACTGTTCTTTTTTTAAACATTTTTAACATAACACCAGGGCCTGGCCTACCTCATATGCCAGCAATAATGCCTGGGAAGAAAACACTTCAATTTGCTCAATTTACCATTGGCTCAACTTGCCAATGGTAAGTTGAGCAAATTGAAGTGTTTTCTACATTACTATATTAGCCCACACAGCAACAAGGATGCACTTTCATGCTAGGTTTTAAAACTATCTACTTAGATACTAACTTCATAAAATCATATATAACAATACATTAGACTTTGTAAAAATCTTAAATTATTTTTCCATGGGGTTTCTTCTTCCTAAATATTTGGAAACAAGGGGTGGCTCAACTAACCCTTTGGCTCAAAATACCACATTAACATACAGTTGAAGTCGGAAGTTCACATACACTTAGGTTGGAGTCATTAAAACTCGTTTTTCAACCACTACACAGATTTTTTGTTAGCAAACTATAATTTTGACAAGTCTGTTAGTACATCTACTTTGTGCTTGACACAAGTCATTTTTCCAACAATTGTTTCCAGACAGATTATTTCACTGGATCACAATTCCAGTGGGTCAGGAGTGTACATACACTAAGTTGACTGAGCCTTTAAACAGCTTGGAAAATGACAGAAAATTATGTTGTGGCTTTAGAAGGTTCTGATAGGCTAATTGACATCATTTGAGTCAATTGGAAGTGTACCTGTGGATGTATTTCAAGGCCTACTCAGTTCCTCATTGCTTGACATCATGGGAAAATCAAAAGAAACCAGCCAAGACCTCAGAAAATAAATTGTAGACCTCCACAAGTCAGGTTTATCCTTGGGAGCAATTTCCAAACGCCTGAAGGGACCACGTTCATCTGTACAAACAATAGTACGCAAGTATAAACACCATGGGACCACGCAGCTGTCATACCGCTCAGGAAGGAGACGCATTCTGTCTCCTAGAGATGAACGTACTTTGATGTGAAAAGTGCAAATCAATCCCAGAACAGCAAAGGACCTTGTGAAGATGCTGGAGGAACCGGGTACAAAAGTATCTATATCCACAGTAAAACGAGTCCTATATCGACATAACCTGAAAGGCCGCTCAGCAAGGAAGAACCCAACCACTCCAAAACCACCATAAAAAAGCCAGACTACGATTTGCAACTGCACATGGGGACAAAGATTGAACTTTTTGGAGAAATGTCCTCTGGTCTGATGAAACAAAAATAGAACGGTTTGGCCATAATGACCATCATTATTTTTGGAGAAAAAAGGGGAGCCTTGCAAGCTGAAGAACACCATCCCAACCGTAAAGCATGGGGGTGGCAGCGTCATGTTGTGGGGGTGCTTTGCTGCAGGAGGGACTGGTGCACTTCACAAAATAAATGGCAACATGAGGGAGGAAATGTGTGGATTATGTGGATATATTGAAGCAACATCTCAAGGCATCAGTCAGGAAGTTAAAGCTTGGTTGCAAATGGGTCTTCCAAATGGACAATGACCCCAAGCATACTTCCAAAGTTGTGGCAAAATGGCTTAAGGACAACAAAGTATTGGAGTGGCCATCACAACACCCTGACCTCAATCCTATAGAAAACTTGTGGGCAGAACTGAAAAAGCATGTGCTGGCAAGGAGGCCTACAAACCTGACTCAGTTACACCAGCTCTGTCGGGAGGAATGTGCCAAAATTCACCCAACTTATTGTGGGAAGCTTGTGGAAGGCAACCCAAAACGTTTGACCCAAGTTAAACAATTTAAAGGCAATGCTACCAAATACTAATTGAGTGTATGTAAACTTCTGACCTACTGGGAATGTGATGAAAGAAATAAAAGCTGAAATAAATAATTATCTACTATTATTCTGACATTTCACATTCTTAACATAAAGTGGTGATCCTAACTGACCTAAGACAGGGAATTTTTACTAGGATTAAATGTCAGGAATTGTGAAAAACTGAGTTTAAATGTATTTGGCTAAGGTGTATGTAAACTTCCAACTTCAACTGTATGTAGCATAAGAAACAAGATTCATGAAATCAATAATTTGCTAGTAACAGATGAAATTCATGTTCTGACAATCTTTGAAACTCACTTGGATAATACATTTGACGATAGTGGTAGCAATACATGGTAATAACAACATTTACAGAAAAGACAAAATGCCAATGGTAGAGGTGCTGCTGTTTATATTCAGAACCACATTCCTGTAAAGCTTAGAGAGGATCTCATGATAAATACTGTTGAAGTAATATGGCTACAGGTTTATCTGCCTCACCTAAAGCCAATTCTTGTGGGAAGCTGCTATTGGCCACCAAATGCTAACAGTCAGTATCTGGATAACCTGTGAAATGCATGTGATATCAAACAGAGGTATATTTTCTGTGTGATTTAAATATTGACTGGCTTTCATCAAGCTGCCCATTCAAGAAAAAGTTTAAAACTGTAACCAGTGCCTTCAACCTGGTTATCAGTCAACCTACCAGGGTAGTTACAAACAGCACATGAACGAAATCGTCAACATGTATTGATCACATCTTTACTAATGCTTCAGAAATTTGCTTTAAAGCAGTATCCAGATCCATCGGATGTAGTGATCACAATGTAGTAGCCATATCTAGGAAAGCCAAAAGTTCTAAAGGCTTGGTCTAATAGTGTATGAGAGGTCATACAATAAGTTGTGTAGTGATTCCTATGTTGTTGATGTAAAGAATATTTGTTGGTCTGTGGTGTGGAATGAGGAGCAACCAGACGCTGCACTTGACACATTTATGAAATGTCTTATTCCAGTTAGTAATAAGCATGCACCCATTAAGAAAACGACTGTAAAAATCGGTAAATCCCTGTGGTTTGATGAGGAATTGAAACATTTTACGGTTGAGAGGGATGAGGCAAAACGAATGGCAATTAATTCCGTCTGCACAACTGATTGGCAAACGTACTGCAAATTGAGAAAATCATGTGACTAAACTGAATAAAAAGAAGAAACTACACTATGAAACAAAGATAAATGATATGAAGAATGACAGTAAAAAGCTTTGGAGCACCTTAAAATGAAATTCTGGTCTAAAAGGCAAACTCAGCACCATCATTCATTGAATCAGATGGCTCATTCATCACAAAACCCACTGACATTGCCAATTACTTTAATCATGTTTTCATTGGCAAGATTAGCAAACTCAGGCATGACATGCCAGCAACAAACACTGACACTACACCTCCAAATATAACTGATCAAATGAATAAAGACAAGCATTGTAATTTTGAATTCCGTAAAGTGAGAGTGGAAGAGGTGAACAAATTGTCGTCTAACAACAATGAGAAGCCACCGGGGTCTGACAACTTGGATGGAAAATTACTGAGGATAATAGTAAGCAATATTGCCACTCCTATTTGCCATATCTTCAATCTAAGCCTACTATAAAGTGTGTGCCCTCAGGCCTGGAGGAAAGCAAAAGTAATTCCTCTACCCAATAATCATAAAGCCCCCTTTACCGGCTCAAATAGCTAACCAGTCAGTCAGTCTGTTACCAACCCTTGGTAAACTTTCAGGAAAAAAAATGTGTTTGACCAGGATGTTCTTTAATGGAAGCCTCTCCAACATAACACAGGTAGAATCAGGAATTCCCCAGGACAGCTGTCTAGGCAACTTAATTTTTTCAATCTTTACTTATGACATGTCTATGTATGCGGATGACTCAACACATCAGCTACTACAGCAACTGAAATGACTGAAACACTTAAAAAGTTGCAGTTAGTTTCAGAGTGGGTGGCAAAGAATAAGTTAGTCCTAAAACTAAAAGTATTGTATTTGGGACAAATCATTCACTAAACCTCAACTAAATCATGTGGAAATTGAGGTGACTAAACTGCTTGGAGTAACCCTGGATTGTAAACTGTTATGGTCAAAACATGTTGATATAACAGTAGCTAAAAAGGGGGGAGAAGTCAGTCTATAATAAAGCGCTGCTCAGTCTTAACACTATCAACAAGGCAGGTCCTACAGGCTCTAGTTTTGTCTCACCTGGACTACTGTTAATTTGTGTGGTCAGGTGCCACAAAGAGGGACAATTGGCTCAGAACAGGGCAGCACGGCTGGCCCTTAAACTGTACACAGAGAGCTAACAATAATATGCATGTAAATCTCTCATGGCTCAAAGTGGAGGAGAGATTAACTTCATCACTACTTGTTTTGCCACCAATGGTCTCTTTGCCACCAATGGTCTCTTCACAATCCCCAAGTCAAGAACAGACTATGGGAGGCGCACAGTACTACATAGAGCCATGGCTACATGGAACTCTATTCCATATCAGGTAACTGATGAAAGCAGTAGAATCAGATTTAAAAATATATAAATAAAATACACCTTATGGAATAGCAGGGACTGTGAAGAGATACACGATAAGACACGCACTCTACACACACACACGGATTTTGTATTGTAGATATGTGGTAGTAGAGTAGTGGCCTGTGGGAACACAATCTGTTGTGAAAAGTGTTATGAAATGTAATATAATATTTTTTAATTGTTGCTGGACCCCAGGAAGAGTAGCTGCTGCCTCGGCTGCTGCCCCTTTCACTGACAATGAAAAGGAGGTGAAATAGTCCAATTGTCACTCATCACAGTAGGATCAAAAACTCTGAGTGGCAGAGGTAAACTTTTCTCAGCATAAATGTACAATTTAAAGTAGGATATCAACCATGGCAAGGCCTGTCTGCATAAGAATGAAAGAAAAAGGTTTGAAATAACCAGAAACATTAACATAAAATGTCAAGTTTTATTAGTCGTATGTACAGGATATGCATGGTATACCCATGTAAATGCTTACTTGCAGGTTCAATTGAACTTGTTTGTACACAAGTTTCATATGCAAACCATTATTCATATACTTTCAATAAAATGCTAAGAATATAGAATAGCATGAGATGTCATTTTCTTAAATACTTAATTAAATCAGTGTTCTAAAAGTTTAAGAATTTGGTGGAAGATATGTAATATGATCTGACCATGATAGTAGTTGCCATTGTTGATAGTTATTTCCAAGCCTGAGTGTCACAAGGACTGTACAACACACTGGGGCGTCATTTGACCTTTCCAAGAGGACGATCACAGGCTCTCCTAATCAAATCACGCCTCGCCAAACTGGAGCAGGGCAATGATTAGTTATGCCTCTTATCGCCCGTTTGTGTTCACGGCTTTATGAAACGAAGCAAGTGAGAAAAAAAACTCCAGCCAAAGCCTGCACCTGCTTCAGTGTCAACAACAACACTTTGGTCCCCTTTATCCCAGTCCTGCAGAACCTCAAAGACACTCACTTCAACTGTTGTTTTTTCACTCAGCAACAGGGCAGGCCGGGTCTTACTTTAGCGTAGAAGTATATCTCAGGGCACACGAGCGCCCAAGCCTGACCTTTTCACGAGGGACTAAATAATGTGTCAGGCATTAGTACACTCCGGCAAATTGCCATTAGCCTAACCAATTAAGGGGCTTTTAATCTCCCCATGAAGGAACAAAGCGAGGCTATCGGCGGTAGAGGAAGTGTCTGAGAGATGTGTGTGTGAGAATGAGAGGGAAAGGTTAATGGTCTCTCTGGAGGGAGAAAATGCATGAGGGGTCTTGTTACCATCCCAGACTCCTCACACCGACAAAGCCCCAGGTCTTGAAGGAGCCCAGCCAGTTCATTATCGCCGGCTTTCATTCCACCAGGCTAACATTGACTTTAATGCAATATAATACCTTCACATTCCCCTCCTATTTGTTCGCTGCTGTCTTATAAATAAAGAAAAGACCTACAGTTTAAGCCCTTAGATCACAATATCTACTAAGCTAACATATGGAATTGATTTAAGATTGTCATAAAAAGGTATGATTTAGCCATTTGATTTGGAATTGTAGGACCCTTGTAGGTATTTAAAAATAAAAAGTATTTGATGAAACATTGAATTTGGCCTTTACTGCTATAGCCCAAAGAAAGCATTGAATAACACGTTCATAAATGGCAAAACAGAAAGTCCCCCCAAAACAAGGAACAAGGTTAAGTGTCTGTCCTATATCAGAGATAAGAATATGAATGAGAAAAAAAAAAAAGTTTAGACCCATGTTAAGTCATGTCATTTTTGGCACATTTGCCGCCATATGCACTTTTTACAGCCTAGTACTGGGTTACCTTCAGACGTAGTGTGCGCCGTAGAGCAGAACAACCAACACTGTCGTGTTTGTGAGAGTCTCCCCTTTCAATATTGGTGACATATTAGTTTAACTCACACAGTTCGGGTTTTACAGAAAATGTTGTGGTCATTTTCTTGTCTGGATCCTCTCATGTGTAGAAAAGGGTTGCTTAAACAAGCCCCATGTTATGGAATAGACACAAACGTTACAACGGCGTTAAGAGGGGATTGACCTGCATCCACTACAAGACACAGTGAGTCTATCATAAACACACAGGGAGCTACTCAATGTTAAAAATGACATCGCCGTGTGACATACAGGTGAGTCAATCGACTCTAGGGGTTTTTTAATCCTAAAAAAAGGGAGAAGACTGTTCTTCTCATATCCCCTTTTGTTAGCCAAAGTGCCAGCACAATGTTGACTGGCTGTCTTATTAAAATGCCTTAGAGACGGCTGTTATAGGACCTAACTAATACCACATTCAAGGGAGATTGACATGGCCCAGAAAGTCCATTAGTAAAAAACCCACCCTGATCAGTGTGAACTACAGTGTGCACTTTTAACGTCATACACCACTGAACCATACCTAAGCCAAAGCGTGGATGGCACCGCTCTCCTTCACGAAGAGTAAATCGCTGGTGGTTAAAAAGATAAACCTGACTACGCAAAAGGAGAGCAACTGCACGAGACAAGCTCCCAGCACAGACCATTTACTTCTGCCACAGCCCTGTCAACTCTTCAGAAGCCAATAAGTGAAGAGAAAGTTTCTCAAGGACTGACGAGGTAACAGAAACGGTTTGAAAAGGGGCATCTCTTAATGGGCGCCCCACGATGACACAATGTCATCTCATGGCGATGGATGAGGCCATGAGTTGGACCGAACCTCTCGCTTTGAATTGATCACCTCTGACCATCTGGGATCAAACAGCAACGAGCGCTGTGACACCCATTTCACCAACGTAATGGCCAATTCCCTCCTCCGAGCTGGATTGTTATTATCACTTTACCGACTTCTGGAGAGGCTTGTTTCATTCGAATATGCCTGTCAAATCTTATATAAGGAGCACTTTTCCATGGCTACCCTCCACAGATCTAAATCTGAGGTAACTGCGACAGAGAGACAAGGCTGGCAATGCAGCAGCTTTTCATTCGAGACTTCCAATCTGAGCGGCGTCGGTGCAATTTGCCGGTAATCATTTCAGTTGATGACAGAAGTAATTATCTATTAATCAAGTCTGAATTTGCATTAACTCTCCCTCCCTCTGTCCAATTAACAGTAAGCTCTCTCCCTCTGTCTCCATCCATTTAATGCTATGATGTGGAGAGAGAGAGAAATTATGGTTCATGCCATTATCGCTGAAGATAAATTGTTGGGCTAGTTGAAGTAAGGGTGGGACAGAGAAATAAAGATAATTGTCAAAGAAGAGGTGTGGATAAAGGAGGCAGATGCTGGATTACTGTACTGTGGGTCCTGGCAGTAAAAGGCTCACTTTGCAAACATCACGAAGAAAGACGCCTGTTTGAGAGCGAACAGTGAGTGAAGCTTCCACAGTGCCAGACAATATTATGTTTGTTCCCGCCTCTCCTCAATGGCCTCGAGGGGACTTTCCATATACTGGCCTCTTGAGTTTACACCAAGGAGCGCTCTCTTTCAGTCTCTCCATCATTCTTTGCCATTCCCTCTTTTTCCTCACACACTCTTCCTTCTACCTAACCTGAACCTGCCCTCCCCTCTATCTCCTTTACGCTCTCCCCTCTGATTTCACACAGTAGAAGAGTTTCTGCTACTGCATACTCAAGGCTGCTTCCTAAATGCCACACTATTCCCTATATAGTTGCAATACATTTGACCAGGGCTCATCGTGCACTGTTTTTGACCAGAGCGTCTATCTAGGGAGTAGGGTGCCATTTGGGTGACAGGTAGCCTAGCAGTTAGGAGCGTTGGGACATTAACCAAAAAAAAATCACTGGTTCAATCCCAGAGACGACTATGTGAAAAATCTGTCAATGCGCCCTTGAGCAAGTCACTTAACCGCCATTGCTCCTGTATGTCGCTCTGGATAAGAGTGTCTGCTAAATGCCTAAAATGTAAATTTGGGACATAGCCAAGCTGTAAGAAGATTGTCTTCAAATCATCAACCTTAGTTTCCCTCTACGATTAGAATTCCAGAAAAACAATGTAGTGTGGCATGATAGCATGAGATGGATGTCACTGATATATTGCTAGTTACAGCACTCTGGAGTTAGTTTTTTAGGGATGATTTGGTATTTCTATGTAGCCTTGATAAGACAACATACTTTGTGAGGGAGTTGCACTCTCGTGACTTCGGTTGAAGGATCTATGCCTGAAAAGGCAAACGAAATCCACTCCTCGCTGGAAGCCCCGCCATCCACAGGTGAGAACGGACGCTCAGGTGCACCAGTGGCTTCGGACCTTTCTTTCAGTGTTTCCGCCAGTGGTTCTGATTCAGCCCACGTTGGAGAGGGTGCGCCAGGAGGGCTTATCATTGATTCTTGTGGCTCCCCGTTGTCCCATTCAGCCTTGGTTCGCGGAGATCATTCACCTTTTAGGTGGGGACCCATGGCAACTCCTGTTACGCAGGGACCTGTTGTCCCAGACACACAGACAGGTTTGGAATGCAAGGCTGGAGATTTGGTTCCTATGGGCCTGGCCCGAGAGGGCCAATCTGATGCCTAGAGGTTTATCTCCAAATGTTATTGCTACCATTCAGTCCGCAAGGGCGCCCTCCAGGAAAGGGCTGTATGCGTATAATACATGGCCGCTATCTCAGTCATAACGTTACGCTTCTTTAACATGAGAAATATACCAATTCCCATCCATTGATAAGAACATGTCCACCTACTGTTGGGCGAAAGCATAGAACATAAGAAAAGAGGAAAACAGCGTTCAGGTTTTTCTCCTAGATTATAGTCTATTGTGTGTCACTTCCTCGCCAGTCAGACGATCGATGTTCATTGGTTGTGCCTTAAAACAAAAGCAAGAGATTTGTTTGTGCAAATTACTGTTTCTCTCTTTCAACCTGCTCTGCTAATTCCCAGGTGAGATTGCAACGAAGCAATTTCCTCCCTGTGCATTCGTGAATCTCTCAAGAATGGGGCACTTCCTGTAAATAGGAGTTTGTCATCTTTATATGGATTAATTAGTCTTAATTCTGTTAAGCATACAACATTACTGAACTTCATGAATCAGCTGCATAAATGAATTGTACAAGAACCCAGTGTCCTTCATACATGTTCTCGGTGATGAAATTCATCCACAAAAAAAAAATGGTTGAGAATTATTTAAATCGATTGGTATGATTTCTTCTGAGTTAATATGCTTTGTGCCTTGAAATTCCAGGTTGAACTTCAAGTGACTAAAATGTCAGGGCCCGTATCACAATGTGTTCCAGAGTAGGAGTACTGATCAAGGATCAGGTCCCCCCTCTTATTTCATTAGGATTTAAAAGGCAAAACTGATATTCGATCATTCAGCACTCCTACTCCGAGATGCTTTGTGAATACAGGCAATGGTTTTTACCTCAGTCAGCAATAAAACCAGGCATCCCTCTGCTTCATAGCAAGGTTTTTCAGGCAGGAACTCACCTTTAAGTATGTCATTGAAAAAGGAGAAAAGAGACATTCTTCCAGCGTTTTGTACTTTAACATCCTCAGAGGCGCAGGCCTGCCCCTGTATTACGCTGTCATTTAGTCAGGCAAATAGAATAAGTGCAACGGATTAGGGTGACACAGTCATGCAGATAAGCAGACCGCTGGAAAATACAGCTCTGTCCACTGACACGGTAAATGCAGCTCTCCTCTCCTGAAAAAAAAAAATAGAGAGCGTGACCAGATGGGTGAGCATACTAAACAGACAGAACCGGTGAGTGACAGACAGCTTGTCAAAAAGTGCTCCCGCCGTTCTGCTGCAGCCACGGCAACACATGGGGCCAGATGATAACGGGAGTTGGAGGAAACAATTAGGCTTCCGACAGGTTCTAATGGATTGATTGGGAATAATTAGGCTCCTGTTTTTGTCCTTTTACCCTTTTTTTCTCCCTTATTCCCCGAGGCCCAAATGGCAGGCATGCGGAGTGTGAAATCCATTAAAATCTCCGACAGCCTCCCAACCCCATTTGTGCTCTCAGGTGTTTCATTTCTCCACCACTTGAAGTGCATTTTTCCCCCGTCTCTGAAGTTTTGGAGGTGTAGTTGTTTCCCCTCATCAGTGCTTGACTGACCCCCAGATTGCTGGCCACAATCTCTTGTTTGGAGAACATTAACTATTTTATTTTTTTACCACATATTACAATATTTAATCCTCTTAAATATTACCTCAATCACAATACTTAATTGAAAGTAAAATAAATTCTGTTTTGCCTACCTGTCAGATAAAACACAATGGTGGAAGTATAGGGACAGAGTGGTACTCAATTAAAAACAATCAAATCTCACACTAATCCTAAATAACACCTACTCTTTGACTTCAGCCACAATGAAATATCAACCAAAACAAATACTGTCTGGGAAAAAAAACTTCACGTGCCAGCGTGTGTCCTCCTTCCCTAAAATGGAGGGGCTGGTGAGAGGAACCTTGAAGACTGACACTGCATCAGCCTGGGATTAACCATTAGTCTGGCAGCATTTGGCTAACGAGTGCCCTCTCCAGCATACAGAGTGACTGCTGTCTCACGTGACAGTGCAGGTGTTACAGTGCAGTGCCTTCAGAAAGTACTCAACCTCCTTGACTTTTTCCACATTTTGTTGTGCTATAGCCTGAATTTAAAATAGATGAAATTGAGATTAGTGACAATCTACACACAATAGAGACATTAACACAAATGTTTCTTCCACAGTATTTTGTGTACATCAGACAAAAATTGACAATTAAATCAATTTTAATCCCACCTTGTAACGCAACAAAATATGGAAAAAGTCAAGGGGGTTGAATACTTTCCGAAGGCACTGTATGCTGCTGCTGGATTATGTATGGAAAGGAGGAGCGAGACCTGTGTAATGTATGCAAAGAAACTCGGTTTTTCCACTGGATCCCTTTCCTTGGCAAAGGAGCAAATTCCACTGAAAGAAACACTGTGGGCTGCATACAACAACCATTTTCCATTTAAATGACTAGAATTTAACTTCGTAGAAGATTTAAAAAAAAAAATAAAGACAGATCGGCCAGGGCAAGTGCCTTTATGTGATTTGCCTAAACTTATGCCCATGTCTTATCATCATCAGGGCTCCTGAGTGGTGCAGCGTCCTAAGGCACTGCATCTCAGTGCCAGAGGTGTCACTACAGACCTTGGTTCAGTTCCAGGCTGTATCAGAACCGGCCGTGGTTGGGAGTCCCATAGGGCGGCGCACAATTGGCCCAGCGTCGTTAGGGTTTGGCCGGGGTAGGCCGTCATTGTAATTAAGAATTTGTTTTTAATTATTTTTTTTTTTTTAAAAGTCAAATCATCATGTGTGTTTTCTTTATCCATGTCCACCATCAAGCTGGCTCAAAAAAATTCATAATCTAACTTAAGAAATAATGCTGATTTAAGCAATTGGTTGAGTGGACTTCAAAAGGACAATACTTTGAGCTATAATTTACGCAACAAATTATTCTCGAAGTGAGCTGTGGATTACAAATTCATGTTTGTGCAAAAAACTAAACTACAGTCATCATTATCATGATTTTCAGGTTTGTTTGTTTCAACACCTGTGTTTGTGCATGTACTTTTATTGGTTGATTAATCTTATGCTACACAGACAAATAACTTTTCAGAATTTTTCTAAACAATTCCAATCTGTTAGTAGTTGGACTTATTGCACCCGTTAATGAGATGCTGTTCCAGTTTATTTGATTTAGGTAGTTTCAATAATTCATCGTCCCTATCCCGGCAGTCATTCTGAATGCAGGTTGTAGGTGATAAAAAGTTACAATTGTTGGATATCCTCACTTCTTGCGGGATTCTAATAGGAATTACACATCACTTTGCAAGCCAGCAGGCTTGATGTGGCCTGTAAACCAGGAGTTTCAGACCACTGTTAGGGTATAACAAGGCCCTCAAAGAACAGCCTTATAATATACAGTTTGTAAATGTATTGTCATAAAGAGTTGAATTTTAAAGATACTCACTTGGTGAAGGCTACACTACTGAAAACCATTGAATACAACAACCATGTCTCTCGCTAACAAATTAAGTCATGGGCGGTAACTGCAATTCACTCAAAAGGCTTCAGAGTTCAAGTAACAGACATCTCAACATCAACTGTTCAGAGGAGACCGTGAATCAGGCCTTCATGGTCGAATTACTGCAAATAAACCACTACTAAAGAACACCAATAAGAAAAAGAGACTTGCTTGGGCCAAGAAACACGAGCAATGGACATTAGACCGGTGGAATTCTGTCCTTTGGTCTGATGAGTCCAAATTTGAGATTTTTGGTTCCAACCGCCGTGTCTTTGTGAGACGCAGAGTAGGTGAACGGATGATCTCTGCATGTGTGGTTCCCACCGTGAAGCATGGAGGTAGTGCTTCGCTGGTGACACTGTCAGTGATTCATGTACAATTCAAAGCACACTACCAAGGCATCTGGTTTGCACTTAGTGGGACTATCATTTGTTTTTCAACAGGACAATGACCCAACGCACCGCCAGGCTGTGTAAGGGCTATTTGATTAAGAAGGAGCGTGATGGAGTGCTGCATCAGATGACCTGGCCTCCACAATCACCCAAACTCAACCCAATTGTGATGGTTTGGGATGAGTTAGACCGCAGAGTGAAGGAAAAGGGGCTCCCGAGTGGCTCCCGAGTGGCGCAGTGGTCTAAGGCACTGCATCTCAGCGCTTGAGGCGTGACTACAGACACCCTGGTTTGAATCCAGGCTTTATCACAACCAACCGTGATTGGAGTCCCATAGGGCGGCGCACAATTGGCCCAGCGTTGTCCGGGTTTGGCTAGTGTAGGCAGTCATTGTAAATAAGAATTTGTTCTTAACTGACTTGCCTAGTTAAATAAAGGTTAAAAAAAGCAGCCAACAAGTGCTCAGCAAATGTGGGAACTCATTCAAGACTTTTGAAAAAGCATTCCAGGTGAAGCTGGTTGAGACAATGCCAAGAGTGTGCAAAGCTGTCAAGGCAAAGGATGGCTACTTTGAAAAGTCTCAAATATATTTTGATTTGTTTAACACTTGTTTGGTTCCTACATGTATTATTCTACAATGTAGAAAATACATTATAAAATATATATATAAAATATATACTGCTCAAAAAAATAAAGGGAACACTTAAGCAACACATCCTAGATCTGAATGAAAGAAATTATGTTATGAAATACTTTTTTCTTTACATAGTTGAATGTGCTGACAACAAAAATCACACAAAAATAATCAATGGAAATCCAATTTATCAACCCATGGAGGTCTGGATTTGGAGTCACACTCAAAATTAAAGTGGAAAACCACACTACAGGCTGATCCAACTTTGATGTAATGTCCTTAAAACAAGTCAAAATGAGGCTCAGTAGTGTGTGCTGCCTCCACGTGCCTGTATGACCTCCCTACAACGCCTGGGCATGCTCCTGATGAGGTGGGGGATGGCCTCCTGAGGGATCTCCTCCCAGACCTGGACTAAAGCATCCGCCAACTCCTGGACAGTCTGTGGTGCAATGTGGCGTTGGTGGATGGAGCGAGACATGATGTCCCAGATGTGCTCAATTGGATTCAGGTCTGGGGAATGGGCGGGCCAGTCCATAGCATCAATCCAATTTGTAAGTCGCTCTGGATAAGAGCGTCTGCTAAATGACTTAAATGTAATGTAAATGTAATGCCTTCCTCTTGCAGGAACTGCTGACACACTCCAGCCACATGAGGTCTAGCATTGTCTTGCATTAGGAGGAACCCAGGGCCAACTGCACCAGCATATGGTCTCACAAGGGGTCTGAGGATCTCATCTTGATACCTAATGGCAGTCAGGCTACCTCTGGCGAGCACATGGAGGGCTGTGCGCCCCCCCCCCCCAAATAAATACCACCCCACACCATGACTGACCCACCGCCAAACCGGTCATGCTGGAGGATGTTGCAGGCAGCAGAACGTTCTCCACGGCGTCTCCAGACTCTGTCACATGTGCTAAGTGTGAACCTGCTTCATCTGTGAAGAGCACAGGGCGCCAGTGGCAAACTTGCCAATCTTGGTGTTCTCTGGCAAATGCCAAACGTCCTGCACGGTGTTGGGCTGTAAGCACAACCCCCACCTGTGGACGTCGGGCCCTCATACCACCCTCATGGAGTCTGTTTCTGACCGTTTGAGCAGACACATGCACATTTGTGGCCTGCTGGAGGTCATTTTGCAGGGCTCTGGCAGTGCTTCTCCTGCTCCTCCTTGCACAAAGGCGGAGGTAGCGGTCCTGCTGCTGGGTTGTTGCCCTCCTACGGCCTCCTCCACGTCTCCTGATGTACTGGCCTGTCTCCTGGTAGCGCCTCCATGCTCTGGACACTACGCTGACAGACACAGCAAACCTTCTTGCCACAGCTCGCATTGATGTGCCATCCTGGATGAGCTGCACTACCTGAGCCACTTGTGTGGGTTGTAGACTCCGTCTCATGCTACCACTAGAGTGAAAGCACCTCCAGCATTCAAAAGTGACCAAAACATCAGCCAGGAAGCATAGGAACTGAGAAGTGGTCTGTGGTCCCCACCTGCAGAACCACTCCTTTATTGGGGGTGTCTTGCTAATTGCCTATAATTTCCACCTGTTTTCTATTCCATTTGCACAACAGCATGTGAAATTTATTGTCAATCAGTGTTGCTTCCTAAGTGGACAGTTTGATTTCACAGAAGTGTGATTGACTTGGAGTTACATTGTGTTGTTTAGGTGTTCCCTTAATTTTTTTGAGCAGTGTATTTTATTTGTTTTACAGTGCATGTATGAACAAGAGAAGGGTCATTTCAACACTGACGCTGGAAAGTCAGTTGGTCGGTGTTTGAAATTACACTCACTTTAAATCCATCTAGTCTCAGTGTACCTCCAAATGGTACTATCCACTCCATACACAGCCCATTCATCCAATAAAGATGACCTCCCAGTCCACACTCCCATTTACAAACAGCACTCAAATGGGGAAATGCAAAACCATGGATTTGATAAAAGCCTGCCTTTTGAAAATGTCTGCTTGACATCTCAGGGCAGAGGGCAGTCGTCAGTTCAAGGAGAGAGAGAACAGAGAGGAGAAGAAAAGGACACATGACTGTTCCATATTTTGCCTTCTTGCCAAATAAATGTAATTAATAAATGAATACAAATGGTAACTTGGTCCTTTTGAGCACACACACACACACAGCAGCTCTGGCCAGTAGCTGCCACCTCCAGTGTCCGCTGGACAATAAACAATTAATGGCCAGTAAAGCATAGCACTCAGTAGGGGCATGAGGCTAGCCGCTATGCCCAGCTGCATCCTGCAAATAACTACTGAGGTAGGATGGAGAAACGGGGACAATCCACTTAACACACATTTCACATTGGCCATGGATGCCCATAAAAATTTAGATTTTTTAAATGAAACGTAATATTCTATCTCAAATGTAAAGTCCCTCCCCAAGTTCAGCTTTTCTCTCAGCAGCTCTGGGACTGAATGGCCTATGCAGCCATGAAAAATGTTCACATTTTACTTACACACTGTGTTTTGCAAAAGCCAACCCCCATTAGTTAGAGAATAAAGATACTTTTCAAGGTGTTCATTTAGACTGAGGGGGGCTTGTTTCCCTGCGAGAGTGACAGACTGGAACAAGGAAGCAGAATGCAAATCAAACAGAAACACTTGCATGGATGATGACTTCCAAGGAAATGTAATGTGAAAATTCCAATGTTAATCTTTTGTGAGAGAGATACATGTGCATGGTCAAAATTAAGTTTATGGAAGTCACCCATTAATATGTCAAATAAAAAATCTAATCAAATTAGATTTTTATTCACATGCGCCAAATACAACAGGTAGACCTTACCGTGAAATGCTTACTTACAAGCCCTTAAACCAACAATGCAGTTCAAGAAAGAGTTAATTAAATATTTAGAAAATAAACTAAAGTAAAAAATATCAAAAACCACACATTTACATCATAACGAGGCTCTATACAGGGGGTACTGGTACTGAGTCAATGTGCGGGAGTACAGGTTAGTCGAAGTAATTTGAATAAAGTTCAACAAGTGCGGGGGACTGAAATAGTGTTGGTTCTGTCTTTCTGATTATTTGGGTGTGTTGCTGAAATGCACATGACTGACATACATGACATTTATCGATTCATAAAAGTATTATTTAATGTAATACAATCTATGCAGAATATCCTGATTTACACTAGAGCCCACTGTAAATTATATATTAACATTTTGTAACTAATGCACATTACTACAATGATAAGTCATTTCTAACAACAAAGGAGATATTTCCATGAGTTGGTCCAATAATTAATAGTCTGATTTCAAAACACCAAAGCCATGAATCATGAATCAGAAATAAATAATATGGACCCCAATACATTAAGTGTGATCATCTATTTCCATGATAAATAAACTATAAGAGATAAAAAAATTTAAGAAAATGGTTCATTGGCCCAGGGTCTCGGACGGATTTAAAACCATCTTTGGTTTGGACAGTTCACTTGCGCGCATTTATGATCCTTTGCGGGTGAGTGGAATATAATTTGATGTGCCCAGAGCGCCACCTTACGGGTGCAGAACCCAGCAGACAGAGCGTCTTGAGCTCATGAACACTTTTGCAGCGTTGCTCATGCACGGAATAAGAAAATCAATCGCACTGAAAAAGTGTGATAATAATTGTGCCACAAATTTTAAAAATGCTAATTTCATGAATAGGCCTTTCGGGCATAGGGATTTCAACCACTGTCCCCGATTGCGTGATCATTCATTTTATTTAGCTTTGTTTTTTCAACAGTGGATTTCGTGGTTTTGGTTTATATGCCTATCGGATATTCAACAAGCCTACTTTTGCATATTTTTCATTTTGAGAGCAAAAAGAACCAAACGGTGCACTGTGACAGCAGTCTGTTCTGTAGTATCAAGTTATTTTAACATTTCGTCCTACTACCGTAGCCCAATGTTAAATTGTTTAAATACAACCTACAGCACATTTTCCACAAAAACCTTTGACACAATGAAGCAATGCATCTGTCTCACTTATTACAATCAAAAGAATTTCGAATCGCGAGTACGCTATCAATATGGGAGGTACAGTATATGGCTACATGCGCGTAGTAAGTAGGCTATATTAATTACTGTATGGTAAAATGTTATAATTTTTCTTAGAGTAGAGTTTATTCGAGTTGGTCCAATTAGGCTATGATCAATTTAACGCAAGATTAAGGTAGGCCTAATTTATTTGTTATCACGATATCCAATAAACTACTTCGAATTGAATTGACCGCTGCTTTGCGTAATGGTAGATACTTATTTGTATCATACCGACTCTGTATTACCGATACAGATCATTTTAGTCGATATGGTCAATATCACGTTTTATAATTGACAAAATAATCTTTCCCAAAAGCACCCCAAATTGCGCGTTGAGTAACAAGTGCTCGAATGGCTTGCATCTTGACAGTGTGTCCGTGTGTGTGTTTCGAGTTTGCGTGCATGTATGCATGCGTATTCAATTATGTACAGTAGCCTATTCGAAAATAAAAGTTGGAGACTCAGCATGAACTCCTATGGCATGCACCTGCCCACGGTCCCTTCGTCACCGTGTATTGACATCTCCAAAGCACATTCTACTGAGATGAAAGTAGCCTCGAGTCTTCTGAGCAATTCCTAGAAACAATAATAAATTTACCTGGAAATAATTGTCCGCATAGTAAGTCCATCAGTTGAAAAAGAAGCGAAGCAATGATGTAGTTCCCTTTGTCCATTTTGGCAGTGACTATTTTACATGCTCGCCTCCTGTCCGTTTACTCGCTGACTGTATACACAGACAGTATCCTCGCATTGATAATGCAGTGAGGGAGTACTGAAAGGCAGTAGACAGCAATCCCGGTTTGATTGTTTGGCTTCAATCAGTAATTGCTGGCAAACGGAGTTGAGATAATCTAGAGGAGAGTGGCACTCGATTCTGAGTCCCCAGGGTCCCTACACCTGTCGTTCCACCACAACGTTTGAACCTCTATCTATCTATGCGTTGGAGGCATGCCGTGTTAATGTCATGTCGGGAACTCGGACCTCCGAGTTAAAATGAACGCATTATTTGCGTATTGCTTCCTATTGGTTGATTCTGATACTTCACAAATGGGAAACTGGGGTATCAGCTTTCTACAACGAGTAGCCTAAGCAAGTTAGACATTTCAGATTTTCCGACATGACGTGAATGTTATATTCTGCTGGGCTGGGGCCGTGTGAGTTATTCCTATGGCACTGCTGACACTCATGCCGCATTCGCATCCAGGGGCGGTTCTGGGGTGGGGGGCAGTGCCCCTGTGACAACAATTTTGGACCCCCTTGTGGCCCCCCCTAAATGTGGAGAATGAAATATTTTTTACATAGCTAATTTTTGCTATTGTTCTTTTTTTACATCCGTTATTAGACAGTGGCAACGCGGAACACTAATGATTATGAACATGGTCTTTTGCCTGCTAATGCCTGCAATGCAGTGAAGAAAACAATATGACAACAATAATGTCTAATGTAACTGGCCCCTCTAACAGTACAACTGGCCCCAGCTTGGCCTCCCAGTTGAAATGGTTTAGAACCGCCACTGTTCACATCATGTTGGAAACGCAAAAAAAATCTGACTCGCTTACTAGTTTCCGAACTGAACGCGGCATCACATGTTTCTGATAGTATTTCAGTTCGTCTTGGATCCATATTTTTTTGTGGATGAAAGTAAAATACTGTCAGCTTTTATGTCGCTGAAAACATTTACATGTTTAGGCTAGACAACAAGCGCGCATTCTCATTTTCTCAAGATTAAAAAAAGAAATCATATTTCTCCGCTCCTGTTCCCGCAACAAAATTAACATTTGGTGTATAATTTACTGCAAAAAATTCTGCAGGAGTTAATATTGTATTATAATAGAGTACATGTGAAGCCTATAGTCAGTGTCCAGACTTGTTACTATTCCAACTACTAGGCTACTCTTCCCAACTGAACATTAAAGGTTATATTATGCAAAACTGAGCCTGCGCAGACCTCGAAAAACAACAATAAATTATTCAGACAATTGTAAACGGGATATGACGTTTACATGCATCAACTCAAAAACATAATACTTGAGTATCCCGAATAATAACGAGATGTTGCTGTGCATGTTAACTTGGTCACTGAAGATGTTTCCTGTGCCCAATTAAAGCTTCACATTCTTTGATAACTTCCTTTTCAACAGTTATATGTGGAAAGTTACATTTTACTCACAGTCATTTCAGAAATTTGTGCTGACAAAAGGAAAATAATATATGTGCACAAAATATATAAAGAATTGACTTGTCACAGGCTTTTTTACAAAAGAAGGGATTCATGCTTGCCACTTTAAAATTAGACTGCCTGAGTAAAAACATATTTAAAAAATGTACTAGCGGTAGTCCTAGCCTATTACTGTAACACAAGGTCTGCATGTGGCACCCTATTCCCATATAGGTCTGTTGCATAGGGTGATCAATGGACAATGTCTATTCCAATGGATCCCGCCTAGCGTGTGTGGGAACATTCTTTCTTCACTCTTTCTCCTACTGGGTCTCAGGGTGTGCAAGGAATATCCTGAGTGGGCAAATCCCAGTTACAGTGTTTTATGGTGACAGTTAATTTATGATTTTATTATTTAGTGATGTAAAAATCAATGCCTCATTAAAGCACAAAGGTGCCTCTTTATTGCTCCCTGGCTCACTCACTCTGTGTGCTTGTTGCCTATACTACGCTATTCACTGACTTCAATCTTCAATTTCAGTTATACTCTTTCAAGATTCGTAATAACAAAAACTTTTCCACAAAATAGTGCATATGAAAAGGGAGTCAATGAGAAGATAAAGGCATCTGTAGGCCTCTTCAACAGTAGATCATGGATTTCAAAAGACCCATTAAAGGACAGCAACATCATTGGAGTTGATTAGTCAAGACACAGAACTAGGCTACTCTATGCTTTTAGAGAGATATCAATCAGTAAACTGGCTGGATGACTGGTACTGGAAGATTTGTGTGCTTCAAGTACACAATATCACCTCATGCTTTGAGGTATATCACTCTCCACTTGGGCTGTGGACTTGACCTGAAATTTTGACCTGAGCTAATAATCAAATTGTTAATCAGTCTATTAATACAGTATATATAGGCTAAAATAACATTGGTTAAAGGCCTCTGTTTTTTTGCCCATTTCAAGGAAGTCAACACCCTAAAGGTATCCTGTATCTGAGAAACATTGGATGATGCCCCCTACAGTTCAAGTCACACTATGCAAACCCATCACTCTGCCAGATACCACAAATGTATTTCAATTCAAATGAGTACTGACAAGGTGTATTCCGTGCAGCACAGGTGACATCCAGTCTGTCTTTCAAACACCTTGACCAAAATATATGAATCAGGCACTGATGCCATCTACCATGTAGGGAGCACAGCAGCACATCACCTTCAATCACATTCTCCTATTTCAAATGTTCAGAAAATGTTCCATTAATATCAGAACAGGAAGGAGAACCCCAATACCACCTGCATAATGCAGAGAAGAAGCCTCTACTGTCAACATTTGAAACCTTATTCCTTCAGGATTGTGTGGCGTTATACTAGTAATCTCACTCTAACTAATGTAATGTCAGACATTTTCTTGAGGTTCCGAAGGTTCAGAAACACCTTTTTTAGTAGCCAAGGAGAGGCTATAGTCAGCATTCAGTAAAGATATATTGAACAGCCCCATTTATATGTATCTATATGTAAATCACAGTGTAGAGACAAGCAAAGGGGGATCTACCTCACCCACCTGCCAATAGTTACAACCCCTGATGTGTCTGTAATGTGTTTTACACCCTGGGGGTCACAGAATATGCTGGATTCATTCTTAGTATTGGATTGACATAAAGCATTCACAACAGATTATGACCAATGCAATATTAAGGCATACAAATGAAATTGTTTCTTTTTAATGTATTTTGGTTAGTTTAAGATTTACAGCAATTGAATGGGTTTTAACTAAGTAAGGGTCCTCAATCCTCCACTGAATTCTGCGAGTTTAAAAAGGAAATTAGAGGTAGTTATAAACTTTGCAGCAATTGTTCATCCATTATGTTCAATTGTAAGGAATCAATGTGGCCCGAAAATTCTTAAACTAAGAGGAGAAATTGCAATCCACATCAAAATATTCAGCTGTAGGCTATTACTGTAGAACTTCGTAGAGCTTGCGAATGCATTGAACTTGTTAACCTCTACGGGCTAGGGGGCAGCATTGAGAATTTTGGAAAAAATATGTGCCCATTTTTAACTGCCAACTCAGAAGCTAGAATATGCATATTATTGTTCAGGTTTGGATAGAAAACACCCTAAAGTTTCTAAAACTGTTTGAATGGTGTCTGTGAGTATAACAGAACTCCTATGGCAGGCAAAAACCTGAGAAGGTTTCATGCAGGAAGTACCCTGTCTGACAAGGTGTTGTTGTTCTTGCTTCTGTTTATTGAAGAGTCAGGATCTTAGCTGTAACGTGACAATTCCTAGGGCTCCAATAGGCTCTCAGAACCCGGGAAAAACCTGAACGATGACGAGGCAGCCTCAGGCTGAAACACAGAATCCCCTTTTCCAAGTGTTGCATCAGTGGACAATAGAATTAGGCGCGTGCGCGATTCGCCCCCGTGGAGTATTTACCTGTTTAGCTAATTGCAGATTCCCGGTCGGAATATTATCACTTTTCTACGAGATAAATTGCATAAAAATTGATTTTAAACAGCGGTTGACATGCTTCGAAGTACGGTAATGGAATATTTAGAATTTTTTTGTCACGTTCTGCGCCATGCGCACGACCGTGATTTAGCATTCTAATAGTGTCTAGAACGCACGAACAAAACGCCGCTGTTTGGATATAACGATGGATTATTTGGGACCAAACCTACATTTGTTATTGAAGTAGAAGTCCTGGGAGTGCATTCTGACGAAGAACAGGAAAGGTAAGACCATTTTTCTTATAGGAAATGCGATTTTGGTGAAGGCTAAACTTGCCGGGTGTCTAAATAGCTAGCCCGTGATGGCTGGGCTATGTACTTAGAATATTGCAAAATGTGCTTCATCCGAAAAGCTATTTTAAAATCGGACATATCGAGTGCATAGAGGAGTAATGTATCTATAATTCTTAAAATAATTGTTATGCTTTTTGTGAATGTTTATCGTGAGTAATTTAGCAAATTGTTAGTAAATTCCCCGGAAGTTTGCGGGGGGTATGCTTTTTCTGAACGTCACATGCTAATGTAAAAGCTGGTTTTTGATATAAATATGAACTTGATTGAACAGACATGCATGTATTGTATAACATAATGTCCTAGGTGTGTCATCTGATGAAGATCATAAAAGGTTAGTGCTGCATTTAGCTATGGTTTGGGTTTTTGTGACATTATATGCTAGCTTGAAAAATGGGTGTCTGATTATTTCTGGCTGGGCACTCTCCTGACATAATCTAATGTTTTGCTTTCGTTGTAAAGCCTTTTTGAAATCGGACAGTGTGGTTAGATTAACGAGAGTCTTGTCTTTAAATAGCTGTAAAATAGTCATATGTTTGAGAAATTGAAGTAATAGTATTTCAAACGTTTTAAAAATCGCGCCACTGGATTCAACTGGCTGTTACGTAGGTGGGACGAATTCGTCCCGCCGGTCCCATAGAGGTTAACAAAGTAGACTACTGGTGAAATTGACAAGGCCAAGAGGTTAATCTTTACTTGACTCTATTACGTTCGTTGAGGGAAGAATTAGACCAAGGTGCAGCGTGGTAATCGTACATCTTTCTTTATTAGATGAACACCAAAACAAAACCAAAATAAATACAAAACGTCACATTCATTAGGGCATACAGCACAGTACCAAAAACAAGATCCCACAATCTAAGGTGGGAAAAAGGGCTGCCTAAGTATGATCCCCAATCAGAGACAATGACAAACAGCTGCCTCTGATTGGGAACCATACTAGGCCAACAAAGAAATAGAAACATAGATTTCCCACCCTAGTCACACCCTGACCTAACCAAATAGAGAATAAAAGGGATCTCTAAGGTCACGGCGTGACAGACTCACTTAAATCTTAAAATGTCTTCTTGAGAATGGTCTCACGGCGCACACACACGAGATGTCTTATTTTTATCATCTGTATGACTCTATACTATTCTACTGTATCTTAGTCCCTGCATCTCTGACGTCACTCGTCCATATGTATATAGTCTTAATTCATTCCTACTTAGATTTGTGTGTATAGGGTATATGTTGTTTAATTTGTTAGATATTACTTGTTAGATATTACTGCACTGTCGGGGCTAGAAGCACAAGCATTTTGCTTCACCCACAATAGCATCTGCAAATCACATGTATGTGACCAATAACATTTTATTTGATTTATTCACAAATCAAATCAAATACAATTGTATTTAGTCGCATACTTCGTAAACAACAAGTGTAGACTAACATTGAAATGCTTACCTGCCCTTCCCAACAATACAGAGAAAAAATATATATAATAGAAAAATAATAACACGAGAAATAAATACAATGAGAAACGATAACTTGACAATATACACGGGGTACTAGTACCGAGTCGATGAGCAGGTGTACGAGGTAATAAAGATAGATATTTACATATAGGTAGGGATAAAAAGACTAGGGAACAGGATAGATAAAACAGTTGCATCAGCGTACAGTATGTGATTAGTTAAAATAGTTTGTGCAAAAAGGGTCAATGCAGATAGTTAAATAGTTAACCAAATAGCTACCTGGACTAACTATTTAGCAGTCTTATGGCTTCGGGGTAGAAGCTGTTTCGGGACCTGTTGGTTCCAGACTTGGTGCATCGGTACCGTTTTGCGGTAGAAGAGAGAAACGTCTATGACTTGGGTGGCTAGAGTCTTTGTGTCACGCCCTGATCTGTTTCACCTGTCCTGCGCTTGTCTCCCTCCAGGTGTCACTCATCATCACCGGTGTATTTATCTCTGTGTTTTCTGTCTCTCTGTGCCAGTTCGTCTTGTTTGCCTAGTCAACCAGCGTTTATCTCCTAACTCCTATTTTTCCCAGTCTCTGTTATTCCTAGTCCTCCTGGTTTTGACCCTTGCCTGTCCTGACACCAAACCCGTCTGCCTGGCCATTCTTCCTGCCCTGACCTCAAGCCTGCCTAATATCCAAATTGATTGGTTTCTACAAATGAGACAATTTAAACTTTTCCACAGTAACCTTGATACAGCTACGCTTTCAGGGTAAGTAAAGTTTAATTACCAAATAGCCTATACAGGTTTGATTCATCATTAACATTAATCAATCAATAAAATTAGCTTTTGCAAGGCATTGAGTCCAATTCCCAATTTTAATAATCCTGTATTGACGGAAGTCCCGCTTTCTCATGAATCCCATGTGGTTTCTGTCACGGCCGTCGTAAGAAGTGGACCAAAATGCAGCGGGAATGTGAATACTCATCTTCTTTAATGAAGGAAAACGTAAACACTTAACAAAACAACAAACATCGACGAGAAACAGTTCTGTCAGGTGCAACAAACACTAAACAGGAAACAACTACCCACAAAACCAATAGAAAAACACCCCTACTAAATCGGACCTTCAATTAGAGGCAACGAGGAACAGCTGCCACCAATTGAAGGTCAAAACAATAAACTAGACATAGAAATAGAAAAACGAGAAAATAGAACATAGAAATACAAAACATAGAACACTACCCAAAAACCCCGACAACACAAAACAAACACACCCCTGCCACATCCTGACCAAACTACAATAACAAATAACCCCTTATACTGGTCAGGATGTGACAGTTTCAGCCGTAAGGGATAAGTGACTCCTGGTGGTTACTCTTCTGATATCCAGCCAATCTTTACTGATTGGATATCATTGTCTCGTTCAATTTAACTAAGAAGCCAAAATTGTCAAACTTACCTTTTCAGGTGGATCATTTTGATAAGGTCCAAACAGATTTCTTTCTACCAAAGAGACTATTTAAACTTTCCACGTTAACCTAGTGACAGCATTGCTTTCAGGTTAATTAAAGTGAATTCCCAAATAGCCTATACAGGTATGATTAATCATGAACATTGATTAATAAATTAAATTTGCTTTTGCAAATTCATTCACGTCCAACTCCCACATTACTGATCCAGAATTGATGGTTCAATAACGTCTTAAATAGATTTACATCATCTTTACATCTTCCACCGACTCAAAAACCATACTTTAATTTTTTTTAAATTAATGTGCAAGCTATCAGAGGGTGTGGTTCCCAGTCCCCCGCTAATTAGTGAACCCTTGGCCATTAAAGGATTGATCACTGACTTCAGCAGCGATACAAACCATAATTATGCCATTAGCCGACAAACATCGGAAAATGCGAAAACCGCTATCCAAAATCAACCATTGGGTGCAAGCATTGTAAATGTTCTCTCCACTTTAGCCCTGATGTATTGCCATCAAAGATTGGCATCGGTCCAATACCGCAGTGTTCAGCAGAAGCACGTGCAAGACATGGCTGATATGAAAGGACAGGTGGAGAGAACTGAGCAACTATTGACAAAAGCAGGAAATGAAAACATTCTGCTAGCCGAGGAACTGCGTTTGAAAACTGAACAATTAAAAGTAACTGCAAATACTTACGAAGATGAACGAGCACAAACTCTTCAACAAAATCGTTCTCTATAGGACCAACTCGATTTAGACAAAACTAATACGATGAAGTCCACGCTAAACTAGATAAATCTGTTGCGTTATCTACAAACAGCAGCGTGCAATTTGATAACATGCGGGCAGTTTTGATGAACGTTACTCAAAGCAATAATGTTCTAGTCCAAATGCTGCAAACCAAAGATAATCAGTTAATAATGAACACAATGACTAAGTTGGATGACAAATCAGCAGAATTCATTGAAGTCGCTGACCAAGTGAATGATGAGAGAACTCAGGTGATGACGATGGAAATATTGATTTCTAAGCAAGCAGAGGAAATCTCATCACAGAATCTCTCGCTCCGTACTCAAGACCTCTACCTGCAAACCATGACAGATATGTATGAGGCCGAGCATAGGAAGCGCGACACGTGTCTAAAATCAGTACTCTAAGTGCTCAAGTGGACTCTGCTATGCAGCAGAATACCACTCTTAGGTACCATCTGGAGGAATTCCAGAATGGTGACGCGCTACAGCGTGACTACCCAACCAAGCAACCGGAGCTCGGTACTCAAAGGAGTGAAGACGATAGAAAGTTTCAGACTTTGCCTCCCTCATGTGTCCCTCAGTCTTCTCCTCTTGGCCATTCAGTACAGAGTAATATGGGGCCTCTTTGCCAACAAAGCTTGGCTTCTCCTCTTGGCCTTTTGGCCACAATTTCCCCACAGGATGAAACCAACCCTCTCTGCCCCCTTGGCACGGAACACTTGACAAACTCGTCAAAACCTTCCGCACCTTTGACCCCGTTCCAGGTCAGCCTAACGATCCTGAGACGTTCCGAGCTGACATAGAGGACTCTTTGGATGGCTACCCGAACGCTACAGGTTCTGACAGGCTTTACCTGTTGAAGCAAACGTCGAATAGACACGTGACGAGGTTCATTTGTCTACAACAGCAACACGTGCAAAACGACAACGCTAAACTTTCCACAGCTTTGAAATTAGAATTCAGTGGTTCTGCAAATTGCAAACACGTGTTGTGTCTTTGCTATGCCGGATTAAGTGATATGACATGCTATTCTATAAAATAATTTATCTGTAATTAATATTACCTGATTAAACTAATCATGTAAATGTAATTAACTAGAAAGTCAGGGCACCCCAAAATAATGTTTATAGAGCTGCCATCTTCCGAATAAACTCTTAAAGACCTGGTAATCTTTTACATCAATAGCAGTCAATTCTTAATCGTCAACTTATTCAGTCTCATCTGAAGTCGTAGAATTCTTTGTTATCTTCATGAACCCTGGTTAACAAGTTTAATCAGCAATACAAAATGTGGTTTATTGAATGAAAGCGCGGGAAGACTGAGGAACAAAGGAATTTGGTCTCTGATCGGACCTTGTAAAGCTATGCTATCGTAAATACAGAATCTTATGCATTCTAAATAACCGCCCATTTGGAAAAGGAAAATGCAAGAAATATTTACTCTGAGCTGTGCTTCAATAGGTTGGTCGTAGATGGAAGGCCGTGTTGCTCAACAGAGATCTTCCTGTCCTCTGAACAATGTCTGGTAGAACGGGTGCGTTGTAGTCCTGTCGTGTGTTTGGTAAAAGAGATACTTTGTCCGTCCTTTCCTAGCCCACGTTTACAGCTGCTGCTGCTCACTCAACGGCTAGGAGGTATCACTTCTTTAGTGAATAAGAGTTCATAGTTCATACCAAGTTGCTATACTTTAAGCTCACGCTGAAGTTGGCTTAATTCTGTAGTTTGATATTAGCCCTTTAAACGTATGGACCGTCGTCCTCACGTCCTCGGGAACACAAATGTTACATTTTCGGAAAGGGCTTATGTAGTAGGGAGAGAAATCGTGTTTCATAGTTCACAACCAATGGCTGTTCACATGGGCGGGGCCACTGAGTTGAGCCTAGTTCACTTATGAAAACCAATTCTCTCATTTAGAAGCTAAAATTACATTTCATATGTTCACAAATAGTTTCATATTTAAACATTTAAATTGCACAACAATTCCATGTGAATCTGATAACTACAATGTGTAGACTTTCCAAGGTACAGTTCATCCTATCATCAGTATTAATGTCTCAGATGACAACTGATCTGATATCATATTCTTTAAGTACCAACGCATATTTTCAACTGGTTAGATTACCGAAATATGGTTCTGTTCACCACCCTTTTGATGTTACCCGACTCCCTATGTTAACAAAGGGCTTTCCAAGTCACTCTGTAGAGTAGAGAGAGGAAAGGGGGAAAGGTATTTATGGGGGTCATAAACCTCACCAACAGGCCAACGTCATGACACACGATAGCTCACTGGCTAACACTGTCAAACAAGGTCGGAATGAACACCCACAAGCTTACTATCATAGGCTTCGTTCAGCTTACATTGGCCTACTGACTGAAACAGGAATGGAAGAGCTGTTACCATTCAAACAAATGTTTCTGTCGATCATGTATCCCACCTTCATTACCTACTTGGGCCCTACAGCCACGTTGACTTGCTTATCTTACATCTCAGAGAGCTTGCAAGCACAGCTTTTGAGGCATCAAAAGCACGCAACACTAAGAGCCCTGACATCTCGGTTTTGAAGTTTGACCAGGAGCACTCACTCCAGTTAGAGGGTACATGATCAGTTATTGGAGTGTTGAGAGAACTAAAGCGAGAAACATTTGAGAAAAGAGAAAGAGATAAGTCAAAAGGACTAGATGTGGAATTAACACCTGGTCTGCAGGAATTATCCTGCTCTCACTTGAGACCCCGCTCGATCAAGAAACAAGTCCACAGGCTTTGTCTGTAGACTCTTATACAAAGGTTGCGAAGTAAAAGGTCAAAAGCTTCGCAAATGTCACGTCCACTCAAAACCTGAAAAGTCGATCTGCTTTCACCTTGACAGAAATGACACATCACGTTGTTGCGAACAACCACTCCACTTTGTGGGGAATATGTCCACTAAACGCAACTCAAACGACCATACCTGGAAACAGCCCTGGAGGACTGCTTAACCTGTTGTGCACTAATTGATTCTGGTTCGACAATATCGCTCATCTCTCAAACATTGTTCAATGACCTCAAAAGGGCTTTGAAGCCAACTAAACATTGGTTAACCCTTTCATATATATATATATTCAAATATCTCTAATGGTCGCCCCAGCGTGAGTTTTTTTATGCACATGATGTTAGAACGTTCTCTCCATTCCAGAATGTGATTGTTACGTAACAGTACATTTAATGTTCAAATCCAGGCTGTGTTTCTATCAAAGTAAGTGCCTTATTACGTTATAATAGTTTCTGTGTGTGGTGTTATACCGTTTCTACTGTAGCTCACTGTGTGTATGGAGCATAATATATTTGTGTATATTCCTTATAACCGCGGACACACGAGGTAACGTTACTCATTTCATAACCTTTATGGTGTTATATTCAATCGTGCTTATGTAGCTAGTTACATTCTTCTATTAGCTCTGTAAAACAATGCTAATTGCGTCAGAAGTATTGGCTTGTTGTATTTTGAAGCTACCATGGACAAATGTAAAAATATCTTATACCACTTGGTCGTTTTCTGAGTGCATTCCACAAAGCTGTTTATCATGTCCGCCTTATCCACTGCCCCATTTTGAGGTTATAGTCAAGCACGCAGACTGGTTTGATGTTTCTCTGTCTGGTTTGTTTCTCTCTCCCGTTAGGTGGTCCATCTTCCCTGTGGCCGACATGGTTGCTGTATGGACAGTGGAGAGGACATGGACATCTCGTTTGTCATGGCACTTTACTGTCAGCTGTTGACATTTCTTATTTTGTGTGAAGGGTCATTTAGGATGGCAATAGCGTTGTTGATGAAATGCAGTCATAGCAGCAGAACTAGAAAGCAGTCTTGGGAAAAGAGGGCGGCAAAGAAGGGAGTTGCAAACATAGGATCTCTGCTCCAGTATTCTCTTAGGGAGTTCTTCTTCACTATCCCCATGAGAAGGACTGTCACCAGGAATGTATACATTTCACTAATTGTGGTTGTCCCCCCCACTCCTGGCTCTCTCTTCTCTTGTAGCTCCAAGGCATAGCGAGTGGTCTCTGCTATGTCTCCCACCAGGTCCTCTGTCAGAAACAACTTGAAGCACTGCCTCAGATGGAAATGGCAAGGGCTGTTGGACTCCAGACAGGGACTCATCAACACAAACAGCAGGGCCAGGAGGGGTGAAATGGCTGGCAGCCTTCCAGCTACCACAGAACTCCTGTACTTCATCCACTATCGGTCTGCCTCCATCACCACCAGTATCTTCAAATGGAACTAGGACTTTGTCGGTGGACAAGGGGTCCTTAGATTCAGAGTTCTCAATGGCTCAGGGGCAGCTCCTCACTGTCACTGTCAGAATATGATTCCTGACTTTCAGACTCATTGTCAGATTTTTTTTTACATCTCCAGAATTTCCACAGTTGTGAGTTGTCTCCTTTTGAAAGACATTGCTAATGCTACAGCTTAGCTCATTAGCTACATACATAAACAACAACACTGAATGGCTCAGAGTGGGAGTGAGAGGTTACATGATTGACTGCCTGCACGTGCCATTTGTATCAATAAATCACTATCAGAAATTTTTGTGTGGTATTATTGATATATTTACTATTTTATTCACGTTTTTCAATTACCGGTGATAAATAATGCATTCCGATTTTTGCATAGATTGTAATGGGCACATAGTATGTGAAAAATAGAGTTTTTGAATCTGACTTCCATAAACTCTAGGTTACACACCCAACCAGCAGCAAATTTAGTTAGATCATATTTTTAACCAGAAAGGATTTCATGATCGATTTGAATACACAGTATTATTTTGAATTTACAGATACAATTATCAGTGTGACTTGGATCCTTTCAGCCAGGAGGCAGTAGTGCTTGGAATTAGGAACATTAGATCTGCCTGGCATCTGCTGCCAGGGGGTGACTGCGCCCACCTCCTATAAGACGGTGACTTGACCTGGATCATATTCATTTGGCACAAAATGGAAGATAGCAGGGCGGGACCACCTGGACTTGGCCAATAAGAAATGTGAATTTCCAATTTCTGTTGCAAAATGACATAAAACATTTTCTGTTGTGTGCGTGAATTTGACCGGGAAGTGCAAGGATGGATGTGGTTGATCTGGGTCTAATTTTGCATTAAGTCATTCCTATGCCTGTGTGGTAATGCTCTTATTACCCTTGTAGAAAAATGTTAATAATATATTGTTACATTAATATACATACAGTACCAGTCAAAACTTTGGACTCATTCATTCAAGGATTTTTCCTTATTTTTCCTATTTTTACATTGTAGAATAATAGTGAATACATCAAAACTATGAAATAACACATATGGAATCATGTAGCAACCAAAAACGTGTTAAACAAATTCTTCAAAGTAGCCACCTTTTGCCTTGATGACAGCTTTGCACACTCTTGGCATACTCTTAACCAGCTTCATGAGGTAGTCAAATGGAATGCTTTCCCAACAATCTTGAAGGATTTCCCACATATGCTGAGCACTTGTTTGCTGCTTTTCCTTCACTCTGCAGTCCAACTCATCCCAAACCATCTCAATTTGTTTGAGGTCGGGTGATTGTGGAGGCCAGGTACTCTGATGCAGCACTCCATCCCTCTCCTTCTAGGTCAAATAGCCCTTACACAGCCTGGAGGTGTGAATTGGGTCATTGTCCTGTTGAAAAAAAAACATCTAATCCCACTAAGCGCAAACCCGATGGGATGGCATATCGCTGCAGAATGCTGTGATAGCCATGCTGGTTAAGTATACCTTGAATTCTAAATATATCACAGACAGTGTCACCAGCAAAGCACCCCCACACATCCTCCATGCTTCATGGTGGGAACCACACATGCAGAGATCATCCGTTAACCTACTCTGCATCTCACAAAGACACAGCAGTTGAAACCAAAAATCTCAAATTTGGACTCATCAGACCAAAGGACAGATTTGTACTGGTCTAATGTCCATTGCTCGTGTTTCTTGGCGCAAGCAAGTCTCTTCTTCTTATTGGTGTCCTTTAGTAGTGGTTTCTTGGCAGCAATTCGACCATGAAGGCATGATTCACACAGTCTCCCCTGAACAGTTGATGTTACTTGAACTCTGTGAAGCATTTATTTGGGCTGCAATCTGAGGTGCAGTTAATTGACGATTTCTGAGGCTGTTAACTCTAATGAACTTATCCTCTGCAGCAGAGGTAACTCTGGGTGCTCTTTTCCTATGGCGGTCCTCATGAGAACCAATTTCATCATCGTGCTTTATGGTTTTTGCGACTGAACTTGAAGAAATGTACAAAGTTCTTGAAATTTTCCAGATTGACTGACCATGTCTGAAAGTAATGATGGACTGTCGTTTCTCTTTGCTTATTTGAGCAGTTCTTGCTATATTATGGACTTGGTCTTTTACCAAATAAGACTATCTTCTGTATACCAACAATTCCTTGTCACAACACAACTGATTGTCTCAAATGCAAATGCATTAATTCCACAAATTAACTTTGAACAAGGCACTCCTGTTAACTGAAATGCATTCCAGGTGACTACCTCATGAAGCTGGTTGAGAGAATGCCAAGAGTGTGCAAAGCTGTCATCAAGGCAAAGGGTGGCTACTTTGAAGAATTTCACATATAAAATATATTTGGATTTGTTTAACACTTTTTTGGTTACTACATCATTCCATATGTGTTTTTTCATAGTTTGATGACTTCACTGTTATTCTACAATGTAGAAAATAGTAAAAATAAAGAAAACCCTTGAATGAGTACTGGTACTGTGTATGTAATGTATACTGTATTTGTTTAAGTACTATCTATCCGGACGTAATGTATATCAAATAACTATATTCTTACTATGTAACTACTGTAAGAGAAAAGGTGCAGTGTCTGTAAATGTACGCTATCGTTCAAAAGTTTTGGGTCACTTAGAAATGTCCTTGTTTTTGAAAGAAAAGCACATTTTTGTACATTAAAATAATATCAAATTCATCAGAAATACAGTGTAGACATTGTTAATGTTGTAAATGACTATTGTAGCTGGAATCTGCAGTTTTTTTAAAATGGAATATCTACATAGGTGTACAGAGGCCCATTATCAACAACCATCACTCCTGTGTTCCAATGGCATGTTGTGTTAGCTAATCCAAGTTTATAATTTTAAAAGGCTAATTGATCATTAGAAAACCCTTATGCAATTATGTTAGCACAGCTGAAAACTGTTGTTCTGATTAATGAAGCAATAAAACTGGCCTTCTTTAGACTAGTTAAGTATCTGGAGCATCAGCATTTGTGGGTTCGATTACCATTGGAACACAGGAATGATGGTTGCTGGTAATAGGCCTCTGTACGCCTATGTAGATATTCCATAAAAATTAAGCAGTTTCCAGCTACAATAGTCATTTACAACACCTCTTGCGTATATCCTACCACTGGGGGCGCCACAGCGCATTTTGGAAAAAAATCGTTCCCATTTTCAACGGCCTACTAATCAAACTCAGAAGCTAGGACATGCATATACTTATTTTATATGGATAGAAAACACCCTAAAGTTTCTGAAACTGTTTGAATGGTGTCTGTGAGTATAACAGAACTCGTATGGCAGTCAAAACCCCGAGACCGATTGAACCAGGAAGTGTGATTCTGAATTGTGGACTCGACTTCACAGCCTTCCCTGTAATTCACAACGTGAAAAAATGATAATTGAGCACTTTCCAGTGCATCCACTAGATGTCCCCAGTCTTTACAAAGTGTTTTGAGGCTTCTACAGTCGAAACTCAGTGTAGGAGACGATGTGGCAATTGGTCACAGTAGGAGGGCCATCAGCATTGTGACGTCGGCGGCCGTGTCTGCCCCCACCTTTGGAAACGTTTTGAAACACAATGAAATCGTCCCACTCTAATCTTATTGGCTCTCTTGTTGAAACAGGCCCTGAAGATTAATGTTATACAACGTTTGACATGTTTGAACGAACCTAACGGAGGGAAAATAGTCATTTTTCGTTAGCCAAGTGCCGCGCACGGATCAACATTTGGTTACAGCCTTAGGACGCGCTAACAACAGCAAGCTAATGGAACATAAAGGATGGACTTTTTCGACCGAAAATACATTTGTCGTGGACCTGGGAATCCCTGGAAGTGCTTTCTGATGAAGACAACTAAAGGTGAGGGATTATTGGCAATATTATACAAGATCAGATGTGATGTGCGATTGTTCCAAGATGGCGACGAGCTAGGCTTTCTAGCTCATTTTCTGAGTATCGCATCCCCTTTTATCTCAAAGTGTGATTACCCTGTAAAGTTAATTTAAAATCTGTTATGACGGGTGTTTTCAAGAGATATTCATCTATAAATCTTAGATTGACAATATAAAAAAAAAAATCGTTTTCGAATAGTAATTTATAAAATTGTAGCACTGTTTCCCGGGACGCATTTTATGGGAAAATAGTTAGTCAACGTCAGGTGCCGATGTAAAATGCTGTTTTTATATAGAAATATGACCTTTATTGAACAAAAGATTGCATGCTGTGTGTAACATGATGTCCTAGGTGTGTCATCTGATGAAGTTTGTAAAAGGTTAGTGCTGCATCTAGCTGTTTTTTGGTTATATGTGATGCATGTGCTTGGTCGGAAAATTCATATGATGCTACTTTTACCATGTACTCCTCTAACATAATCTAATATTGTGCTTTTCCTGTAAAACCTTTTTGAAATCGGACAACGAGGGTTGATTCAAGAGAGGTGTATCTATAAAACAATATGAGACAGTCCTATATTTGAAAAAAAAAAATATTGAATTTCGTTATGCTAATGTCGCTAGGAGTTTTTCGCTGGAAACTGATCCCGCTAACGGGATGAGAGTCTCAAGAGGTTTTAACAGTGTCTACACTGCATTTCTGATCAATTTGATGTTATTTTAATGGACAAAAAATGTGATTTTCTTTAAAAAAAAATTTACGGTAGTGTATATGTAAAAAAAATAAAAAAGCTGTGGGGGGTGGATGGGCCAATAAATATACTGATAAAAAATATAAACGCAACATGTAAAGTGTTGGTCCCATGTTTCATGAGCTGAAATAAAAGATCCCAGAAATGTTCCATATGCACAAAAAGCTTATTTCTCTCAAATGTTGTTCACATCCCTGTTCATGAGCATTTCTCCTTTGCCAAGATAATCCATCCATCTGACAGGTGTGGCATATCAAGAAGCTGATTAAACAGCATGATCATTACACAGGTGCACCTTGTGCTGGGGACAATAAATGGCCACTCTAAAATGGGCAGTTTTGTCACAAAACACAATGCCACAGATGTCTCAAGTTGAGGGGAGTGTGCAATTGGCATGCTGACTGTAGGAATGTCCACCAGAGCTGTTGCCAGAGAATTGAATGTTCATTTCGCTACCATAAGCCTCTGCCAATGTCAATGTCGTTTTAGAGAATTGACAGTATTTGGTCAACCGGCCTAACAACCGCAGACCACGTGTAACCACTCCATCCCAGGACCTCCATATCCGGCTTCTTCACCTGCGGGACCGCCTGAGACCAGCCACCCAGACAGCTGATGAAACTGAGTTTGCACAACTGAAAATGTCTGCACAAACTGTCAGAAACCATCTCAGGGAAGCTCATCGGTGTGCTTGTTTTCCTTATCAGAGTCTTGACCTGACTGCAGCTCAGTGTTGTAACTGACATCAGTGGTCAAATGTTCACCTTCGATGGACACTGGCACGCTGGAGAACTATGCTCTTCACGGACGAATCATGGTTTCAACTGTACTGGGTAGATGTATGGCGTCGTGTGGGCGAGTGGTTTGCTGGTGTCAACATTGTGAACAGAGTGCCCCATGGTGGCAGTGGGGTTATAGTATGGGCAAGCATAAGCCACGGTCAATGAACACAATTGCATTTTATTGATGGCAATTTGATTAAACAGAGATACTGTGACAAGATCCTGAGGCCCATTGCCATGCCATTCATCCGCCGCCATCACATCATGTTTCAGCATGATAATGCACGGACGGCACCATGTCACAGTTCTTCCATGGCCTGCCTACTCACCAGACATGTCACCCATTGAGCATGTTTGAGATGCTGTGGATCGACGTGTATGATAGCATGTTCCAGTTCCCTCCAATATCCAGCAACTTTGCACAGCCATTGAAGTGGAGTGGGACAACATTCCACAGGCCACAATCAACAGCATGATCAACTCTATGTGAAGGAGATATGTTGTGCTGCAAGAGGCAAATGGTAGTCACACCAGATAGTCACTGGTTTTCTGATCCCTGCCCCTACCTTTTTTAAGATATCTTAGACCAACAGATGCATATCTGTATTCCCAGTCATGTGAAATGCAGATTAGGGCCTATTCATGTATTTCAATTGACTGATTTACTTATATACTCAGTAATATTTTTGTTCAGTGTAAATAAAATAAAAAATCATCTTGTAGCATCATTTAGTAACTTGTTTAATTATTTAATGCACAGTTTAATAATTCACTAGAATAATTCAATAGTATAGTAATAGAGTTAAGTCGGAGAATTGTGCATTTTCCAAACACCTGAAACAGCTTTTTCCTGCAATCTAGAGCCATAATCATTATGCCTAACTCTATGTAATATATATATATATATATATAT